>NC_084569.2:16799958-16954958 GCF_033978685.3 Nerophis lumbriciformis
GGAAAGTGGCCGTGCCAGCAACCTGAGGGTTCCTGGTTCAATCCCCACCTTCTACCAACCTCGTCACGTCCGTTGTGCAGGCATGTGATTTTTCCGTCTACAGTCGGAATTCCGTCTTTTTTAATCTCGGGGGAAAAAAAAAAAATATCTCCCGTTTTTCCGGTTTTTTTTCTGACCCCAAATCAAGATTCGAGACGTAGTTTATATTACGCCGTAGTTGATTGGTCGATATGTTCCTTGTGACCAATCAGGACATCTGTTATGAATGATGACGTTAATAACGTCATCACTCATAATGGTTATTACCGCCATTTTCCATATGTAAACGATGTCGGTTCTCGAGAGAAAGGACGCTTTACGAGTAAAATAAATTAATAAACATGTCAAAAATAAGTTTCGATGGGACTGGATGGAAAGGGAAATCACTGATACTGTTGGGAAGAAGGAAGTTACGACTTTGTTCGGTGATTTTATTCGGAAAATCGATCGCCCCGGAAAGGTTTTGTGCACGTAGTGTCATGATAATTTTGACTATGGATCACGAGGTTTCAAGGCTTTGGAAGTACATGCGAAACGCCAAAAACATATGAAACAACTTGAAGCAAGGAAAACGAACTTTTCACTAGCTGGTACTTTTGGATGTCAACCGAAAGTGAGCAAACCTTACGGACTTCACCCTTTGTTTACATCGACAACTGCCGTAGACATCGAGAGGAAAGATCCACCCAAACAACCCACTTCAGTTGCAGACAGGGTTGTTAATAATGAGGTAAGCTAAAAAATATTTGCTTGCGAAATACGCATGTTTGTTTTAAATATTAACCAATTATTGCTTTGCGAAATATAAATGGGTTTTTCTAAAAATAAAAAGCCACGTGAAAATATATTATGAAATTACAGAAATTCAAAGAGTCGCATTATTGATTCCAGTTAACAATTTATTTGAAATAAATTTGCATATCATACTATTTTGTAATATTAAGTTCTTATGTAGTCTCTTGAAACAATATTGTCAGTGGTGTAACAATCTTGAAGGTAAATATTTTCACACTTGTTTCATGCAATATGTCAGTGTCCTCACATTATTATTATTTCCTATTTTCAAATATGAGTAAACAATACTAAACATGTTTAATTATTTCCATAAATTTATATCCTATTTTGGCGAAAAGAATGAAATGTTTACATTTGGTATTTTGTTATATTTATAACTAAACTTGTAGGCAATTAGGCATATACATTAAAACTGTGAATTGTTATTAGTGATAATAACACTGATCAATGTGACACCTGTGGATGTGAAATGAACACAAGATGTAAATATTAGTGACTAAATACTGTTGGGACTGAACCATATACAGTGATTCATTAGGATAATTGGGTTATGTATGTTCTATTAATGATGTTTTCATGTCTTTAAACACTAAAATATTTTCTTCAAATGGTGCTGTCTTTGTTAATTTTAGCATGTTAAATTGGTGAAAAACCAGGAGCTTCGGGGGGCGTTGCCCCCCTTGTCCCCCCACCCTGGACCTGGCTGGGGGCCTTTGTCCCCCAGACCCCCGGAAATTGTTTCAGTCTTTTTCATTGTGGTCAAATCACATGCCTGGTTGTGTCCTTGAGCAAGACACTTCACCCTTGCTCCTGATGGGTCGTGGTTAGGGCCTTGCATGGCAGCTCGCGCCATCAGTGTGTGAATGTGTGTGTGAATGGGTGAATGTGGAAATAGTGTCAAAGCGCTTTGAGTACCTTGAAGGTAGAAAAGCGCTTTACAAGTGTAACCCTTTACCATTTATTATTTGTTTGGATGAATTAAATGAGCTGAAGAAAATACCCCAATATTTGGATATAAATGCAATTTGGTGGCCAGAATGTCCAATTTTTAAATGTTTTACTGAACTGCAAGGGGTCCTCCAGCCATTTCCCTGAGATCGCTGTGTCCATAGCGTCCGCCTTCCGACACGGTGGTGATATCGCGTTCTCCGAAAATGGAAAACCAAATATACGGTGGGTAATACGCTGTGTGACTCATGCTTAAACGTGCCTTCCTTGGAGTGCTTTAATCATCAAAAGAAGGATTTTTAATGAAATAAAGTAAACATTATCCTTTCCGCTAAACCTCATTTCCTATCGTTTACAATGAACTTTTGTTTACTTGCTTGGGACAGTGCAAACTCAAATCCCCATCCTACTTTCCTTTTCCTTTTTCCCTCCCCCCATTCCCTCGACTCTTCCTGTCCTCTTGAGTAGTGTTGGAAGGAGCTCCAGGGGACGAGTTCATTTAGCGGAGCCATATAAACAGGCATTAAAGGCAGCGTGGTCTTAATTAGCTGGAGCCACTCGTTGATTCGCCATTGTGTAATGTTTATACTTTTGTGTGTCACCATCGCCTCAGCAGATTTTTTTTTTTTTTATGTCTTTCTGTGTATCTTAATATACAATACGTCGCACAAGAATCTAGTAGGTAATTATAAAAAAGTTAGCCACTGTAAAACAGTAGACCTGCTCTAATACGCACCACAGAAACCCTTGAAAACATTTGTCTTTCTCACACCAAAATGTCAAAGCAAACTTTGTAAAAAGATAAAAATAACATAATTTTAGTCGATATCGTAAAGAACTCTACATACAGTCGTGGTCAAAATTTTGCATACACTTGTGAAGGACAAGTGAGTTTCCAATAATTTCTACAACTCTTATTTTTTTGTGATAGAGTGATTGAAGCACAAAAAAACATTCATGATGTTTGGTTCTTCTATGAATTTATTATGGGTCTACTGAAAAAGTGACCAAATCTGCTGGGTCAAAAGTATACATACAGCAATGTTAATATTTGGTTACATGTCCCTTGGCAAGTTTCACTGCAATAAGGCGCTTTTGGTAGCCATCCACAAGCTTCTGGATGAATGTGTGACCACTCCTCTTGACAGAATTGGTGCAGTTCAGCTAAATTTGTTGGTTTTCTGACATGGACTTGCTTCTTCAGCATTGTCCAATGGGAAAGCCATTCTGAAACCTTAATTCTAGCCTGATTTAGCCATTCCTTTCCACTTTTGACGTGTGTTTGGGGTCATTGTTCTGCTGGAACATCCAACTTTGCTCAAAACCCAACCTCCGGGCTGATGATTTTAGGTTGTCCTGAAGAATTTGGAGTAGAGATGTCCGATAATATCGGCCTGCCGATATTATCGACCGATAAATGCGTTAAAATGTAATATCGGAAATTATCGGTATCGTTTTTTTATTTTTTTATTTTTATTTTTTATTTTTATTAAATCAACATAAACAACACAAGATACACTTACAATTAGTGCACCAACCCAGAAAAACTCCCTCCCCCATTTACACTCATTCACACAAAAGGGTTGTTTCTTTCTGTTATTAATATTCTGGTTCCTACATTATATATCAATATATATCAATACAGTCTGCAAGGGATACAGTCCGTAAGCACACATGATTGTGCGTGCTGCTGGTCCACTAATAGTACTAACCTTTAACAGTTAATTTTACTCATTTTCATTAATTACTAGTTTCTATGTAACTGTTTTTATATTGTTTTACTTTCTTTTTTATTCAAGAAAATGTTTTTAATTTATTTATCTTATTTTATTATTTTTTTTAAAAAGTACCTCATCTTCACCATACCTGGTTGTCCAAATTAGGCATAGTAATGTGTTAATTCCACGACTGCATATATCGGTTGATATCGGTATTGGTAATTAAAGAGTTGGACAATATCGGAATATCGGATATCGGCAAAAAGCCATTATCGGACATCCCTAATTTGGAGGTAATCCTCCTTTTTCATTGTCCCATTTACTCCTTGTAAAGCACCAGTTCCATTGGCAGCAAAACAGGCCCAGAGCATAATACTACCACCACCATGCTTGACGGTAGGGTGGTGTTCCTGGGATTAAAGGCCTCACCTTTTCTCCTCCAAACATATTGCTGGGTATTGTGGCCAAACAGCTCAATTTTTGTTTCATCTGACATCACATGGACACAGATCAGACCTTCTGGAGGAAAGTTCTGATTCTGGTATATTTATTAATTCAGAGTTACAGGACTGCTTTGCTGTTTTTAAGGACCATCTGCAAAAAAAGATGGTTAAAGATCATCTCTAAGAATCTGCTGCAAAAATGTGAGCCCTTCGCACATTTTTGGAACTGAACTCACAGGCCACCAATAGCCCAAATGATGACAAAGAGAGGACCTAAAACGGAACCTTGAGAAACACTACTACTATAATTAAAAATGACTGCTGATTGCATCTGAAGTAAACAAGCTACAACAATACAATTACAGAAAATACTTTATGAAAAAAAAAATAGTAATGACTTAAAGGGGTGCTTTGAGGACCCCCTTAGCTATATAAATCACAAGTTTGGACCCCTTGCTAGCAGGGTTAAAAGCCAATGTGTTTACAGTGGTCCATGTTATTCTATACAACAGGAGCATTCTAGTGTTTTTGGAATTTGCTGCAATCATGTTTGTCTCCTAAATTTTGAACTGACCTTGGGCTGGCAGTTGAATAGCCCTATTTTAGAGAATTCCAGAAAATGGATGGATTGCCGTTTAGGTTTTTGAAGTTTTTCCCTGAGATTTAAAGGGGAACATTATCACCAGACCTATGTAAGCGTCAATATATACCTTGATGTTGCAGAAAAAAGACCATATATTTTTTTAACCGATTTCCGAACTCTAAATGGGTGAATTTTGGCGAATTAAACGCCTTTCTATTATTCGCTCTCGGGAAGCAATCCGCCATTTTCTCAAACACATTACAAACACCGAGTCAAATCAGCTCTGTTATTTTCCGTTTTTTTCGACTGTTTTCCGTACCTTGGAGACATCATGCCTCGTCGGTGTGTTGTCGGAGGGTGTAACAACACGAACAGGGACGGATTCAAGTTGCACCAGTGGCCCAAAGATGCGCAAGTGGCAAGAAATTGGACGTTTGTTCCGCACACTTTACCGACGAAAGCTATGCTACGACAGAGATGGCAAGAATGTGTGGATATCCTGCGACACTCAAAGCAGATGCATTTCCACCTGGACTGGACAGATCAGCTTTCAGGAAAAGAGAGCGGATGAGGGTATGTCTACAGAATATATTAATTGATGAAAACTGGGCTGTCTGCACTCTCAAAGTGCATGTTGTTGCCAAATGTATTTCATATGTTGTAAACCTAGTTCATAGTTGTTAGTTTCCTTTAATGCCAAACAAACACATACCAATCGTTGGTTAGAAGGCGATCGCCAAATTCGTCCTCGCTTTCTCCCGTGTCGCTGGCTGTCGTGTCGTTTTCGTCGTTTTCGCTTGCATGCGGTTCAAACCGATATGGCTCAATAGCTTCAGTTTCTTCTTCAATTTTGTTTTCGCTACCTGCCTCCACACTACAACCATCCGTTTCAATACATGCGTAATCTGTTGAATCGCTTAAGCCGCTGAAATCCGAGTCTGAATCCGAGCTGATGTCGCTATACCTTGCTGTTCTTTCCGCCATGTTTGTTTGTATTGGCATCACTGTGTGACGTCACAGGAAAATGGACGGGTGTACATAACGATGGTTCAAATCAGGCACCTTTAAAGAATCCTCCAGTAGTTATGTTAGTCAACACCTCCCCGGTTGCCAGTCTTGCTGTACAGTAACGCGGTGACATTTGGCCCCGTCACAAAGGAGCGCCATAAAAACACCTTCCGACGTCTGGGTTTCTGAAGCCGGTGGCCATTAAGCTGTAAAGCGCTATTGTAAAAAAATAGATTAAACTGATATTGTGAAGGAGAGCGCACCAAAGATGAAAGCTCAGCTTATACTTCCATAAAACTTAAGTGGGCTTGGTTCATCTTACCGGTAAACACGCCGAGGAATTCGGTGAATTCCCATGCCCACACTCAACTTTTGCCGCCCTGTAGCCCCACAGCCACTGGCACCGTCGGCACGATTGACGTCACGAAATTAGGTTTCCATTTAAAGGTAGAAGTCTTCCGGAATAGTTTTGTACATTGGACTTTAGTGCAGATAAGAAAGAAGCCGTTGCACTGTAGGTGGGCCCCGAGAATCCAACTGTCCGACGACCACAGTCCTGCCCATTTCTTCTGTCCCTCACCTATCTATCTTGTGTCCCAAACCTAGACTTGTCCATAAATAAACGGGGGTCTCCATCTCCTCAACCAGACCCAAGCCGTGTTTATGTTCAGGCTTGTGCGTTGGAGGTAGTGGTTGGGGTCTGATGTGGGCCACTGGTCCTGCCTCGCTTGGTCCATCTCAGCTCAGGTGGAGTCAAGATGTGGGCCGCCCTCTGCCAGCATCGTGTTGCCTAATGGGCTCATGCAAGCTTAAAACAGACACGCCGGGTCATTTGAGATGATGTTATTTAAATAGACAAATCAAACAATGTCCCACGCAGTCTTTGCAAGGATTTTTTTATTTTTTATTACGACGGTACACTAGTTCTGCTTCTGATGTATCGAGAAAGCTACAGGATATTCTAGATCTTGCGTCATGTTTTAATGATAAGGGTGGAAAACTCACAAGACAGAAAGCAGAGGTTGTATTTAGTTTGTTTATATTTGCAGGAAGAAGTCTTCATTTTAATTCGGCACCATTAAACCTAATGAACACTTATTACCCCACCCCACCCCCACCCCCACCCCAACCCCATTCCTAGCGCTCTGCAAAACATCCCTCCTTGTGCTGTTTGTTTGACTTATAGCTGATTATTCAAACAGAGCAGTAAAATCCTGGGTTGGGCCTCGGGTCTCGTAAACAGTCGGATCTGCGGTGAGGCGATTGGTTGCCACTGTTTTCCACTTCTCTTTTCTTGGCCGGTCTTTCCACGCTGCTGCAAGATTGGCCGTGCTATAGCATGTTTGCAGCGCGCTAAAGTTGGTGGGACACTAAGACTTTAGCGCAGTTTTCCTGCTTAGCAAAAACATAAGCAAACTCTCCTGCAAAAATTGTGGTAATGCATTGTGGTTTTTGTGTCCTCATTCCAAAGTTCATTGAAAAATAGGAGCTTTTCAGTTGTAAATGTACTGTCAATGAGATGGTACTGTTAATTTCTGCATGCTGCATGGTACCTAGTTACCTTTTCATACCACCATTGAAAGATATCATAAAAACACCCAACACATGGCATTTGTAAAGTTGAGGTTTCGGTTTTGAGAGAACATTCCGGATTAAATGCAGTGTGGTTTGTGTGTCCTCATTCCAAAGTTAATTGAAAAATAGGAGCTCTCCAGTTGTAAATGTACTGTCAATGAGATGTTACTGTTAATTTCTGTATGCTGCATGGTACCTAGTTACATTTTGATAGCACCATTGAATTGGATGTCGTAACAACACAACATTGGCATCTGTAAAGTTGAGGTTTAGGGCACGGTTTTGAGAGAACATTCCAGATTAAAGGTTAACATTCTACGATTGGGGGAAAAATACATGACTGCAGTATTTGTGGTGGTGGTGGGTTGTGTAATGAGTTTCCAATTAAAGATGACATTTATTTTGTCCCTTCTTTTTGTCCTTTTGATACATGCTTTCATGTACCGTATTTTCCGGACCAAAGGGCACACCGGATTATAAGGCACACTGCAGATGAATGGTATATTTTTTAAATATTTTCATATTTTAGGCACACCGGATTATAGGGCGCATTAAAGTAGTCATATTATTATTTATTTTTTCTAAATGGAACACATTTCCTTGTGGTCTACATAACATGTAATGGTGGTTCTTTGGTCAAAATGTTGCATATAAGATGTTTTACAGTCGCATCCGGATGCGCCGTTTTGTGGGCGGTCTTATTTACGTGGCTCATCTTCGGCAGCGTCTTCTCCCAGTCATCTTTGTTGTAGCGGTGTAGCGTGCAAGGACGGGAGTGGAAGAAGTGTCAAAAGATGGAGCTAACTGTGTTAATGACATTCAGGCTTTACTTCAATCAATAACGGAGCAGCATCTCCTCATCCAGAAACAACCACACTGGAAATGTGTCCCGTGAAAAACCGTCCGACCGGAACTCTAATAACTAAAGTTCCTTGGGTGAATAATGTAAACTCACTACGCCGGTATGTTTTAGCGCTTTCATGGCGAGTTTACTGACAGATATAAGTAAGAACTTTACACTACTTTATATTAGAAATGGCAACAGAAGAGGATGAATGTTCTATAACAAGAAGACAGAGAAAAAGAAGAAGCTTATAAACTACGGTGTCAGCACGGACTACAAAGGCGGACGTGCGCAATATTTCAGGATTTATGCAGATCCCAAATATAGTTTAGCAGGTACCAGAAGGTAAGAAAAGTTGCTTTTGCATAATATTGCAAAACAAAACGCCAGATAATATGTCTTACCTTATACACACCATAATAAAACGTGTATGTTTAAAGCGCCGACAATCCTTCAAGTGGTTCGGCTTCATAGCTTACCAAAGTCGTACTAAAACATTTTGATAAATTATTGAGCGACATGTGTATTGTTCTATATTTTCAATGGAACATTTAAAATGTTGGTGTTGTTTACTTGAGACCCATCATAGTGCAGTCTACTAATCTCTTATGTTTGACTGCCATCTACCATGTACCAAATAAAATAGCTTCGAGGTGGTTAAGCTCAACTAAACATATTCCTTACATTAGGCACACCGGGTTACAAGGCGCACTGTTGAGTTTTGAGGGAAAGAAAGTATTTTAAGTGCGCCTTATAGTCCGGAAAATACGGTTTGTCAGAGTTTCCAAAGTAGCTTCACTGGATTTGTCGCTACAGGTTGTCACTTTTTTTATTTTAATCTAGAAGGTTCTGATTACTTGCTAAATATAGCAACTAAAGCTACTTTCAAACTGCAGGGTCAGATGTCCAATACAGACTTTTTTGGTCAAATCGGATCTTTTTAGTGGCCGTTCACATTACAAAAAAAAATGTATTTCTAGTTTGAATTAGGGATGTCCCGATCCGATATTTGGATCGGATCGGCCGCCGATATTTGCCAAAAAAAATGCGTATCGGCAAGGCATGGGAAAATGCCGATCCAGATCCAGTTTTAAAAAAAAACTCCGGTCCGTGTTTTCCAACGCACCAATTTAAATAATACATTCCACTTTTCTGCTGCTCCCTAATTTCCTTCAATACATCCACAGGTCTGTGGATTCTCACGCAGTTGCTTTTAGCTGCGGACATTACACGACAGGCTCTTCTCACTCTTTCCTGTGTCTCCCTCTCACAGACAGCAAGCGCACCTTCTTACACACGTCACATACTGTCACGTCATACGTCACATACTGTCACGTCATACGTCACATACGTATATGTCCTCCCCGAGCAGAGAGGTAGCAGCATGGCTAACGTTAGCTGTGATGCTAGCGCACGGCAAATCTATGCCACGCACAAAATCAAATAAAAAAATAAGCGCATAACAATTTTCGACACACGAACACGACAGAGAAAACAGTTTTCGTCATCATTGTTCAAATATTGTAACGTCTGTCGAGACGCTTATCTCCATTCGGTGCCACACGCCCACACCATCAAAATGCTGAGGCAAACATTTCCAGATCAACACCGTATGAAAAAAATAGTGATTTTTTTTTTAGTTGTGATTTCACTCTCTGCATGAAAGTTTAAAAGTAGCATATATTAATGCAGTATGAAGAATAATGTTTTAATGTAGACACATAGAATCATCATACTGCTGTGATTATATGCATCAAGTGTTCATTCAAGGCTAAGGCAAAATATCCACATATATATTGTGTATCGCGATATGGCCTTGAAATATCGCAATATTAAAAAAAGGCCATATCGCCCAGCCCTAGTTCAATGATGCCATTTCTGTTTGTCATGTATAATTTTGTCTATGTTGTGTTTATCCTTGAATAAACAGGTCAGTTTCTTGTTACCAACCATTGTGTATTATTCAAACTCCCCTAATTCAGCTGGCTAGTTGTTATCAAGAGTACTAAAACCCTTTTCAACATGATTCTGACAACTAAGTAGGCTAAATAACTTTAAACTTTAATACATGCTCGGATAGGCCAGTATCGGTCAGTATCGGTATCGGTCAGTATCGGTATCGGATCGGAAGTGCAAAAACAATATCGGTATCGGATCGGAAGTGCAAAAACCTGGATCGGGACATCCCTAGTTTGAATGCAATCTGACTCGCATGCAGACATGATATCGCTCACACTGCAGTGTTTACGAAAGGCTCCCATTTTAGTCGGTTCTAGTACTTTTACGTTTGTAGCTCATTCACAGATTTTGTGCTATCAAAGTCAACATTTTCTGAACCGAATTATTGCGCGTACAAGATTAACAATGAATAGGACAAGTATTTTGGTTCTGTCAGTTTTACAGGATATTTTTACTTCAATGTCTGCTTAGAGAGCGTGTCTGTGAGCAAGCAGTCGGAGACAGGAGTGGCAAAACGTTCACATGAGTTCCTAAATCACATTATTTTTACCTGTTTTCTGTTGTGTTTATTTTGTAATTGTCCATTTTGCCAAATAGTAATGACGCTTATCCATTTTTGAGAACGTTCTGGTCAGATGCATGTGACTTGACCGTGGGAGCATTCACATTAAGGACGCATATCATATAGATCCAATTTATATTCAAAAACGAAAGAGGACTGGGTCGGATATGAAAAAATCGTAATTGCACTGTTCCCTGCCATCTGTCCTTCCGTATTAGACTTCCAACACCACCAGGATCCGCTTGCTTGATGAGTTTATAATTGTTTGCCGAGCGCCAGGTGTCAGGCTGAGGTTGATAGTGACAACTGACAAACGCATCAGTATTTGTCCGGGAAGTGTGTGTGTAAGTGTGTGTGGTCATAAATATTAATGTGTTGATGCGGTGGCACAGGTCATCAATGGAGGGAACACTTGAGCGTTTTAAGAGGATACCTGTACATGCTCAGCATAAATTCCACTCATTTGTCATGAAGAACTCATCTCCCTCATGAATCTTAAACTGGGATTCCCCTTCATGGGCCAGAGAGTACCATTGCTTACTGAATATCAGCTAGAAAGATGTTCATGAGAAATTGATCTTAGACTTTGCAAAATACATTCTGCCCCCTTTCTGCTAGTTTGGAGCTTTTATAGTTAGGACCAAAATCATGGTCCTAATACGGAAAACCATTGCATCTAATAGAGAGCCAAATTCTAAAGTCTGTGAACATTGCTCCAAAGTCAGGATTTTTTTGTGCATACAAAAGTAAACATTGACAGGTGCAAAGGCAGCAATATAGGATAAAACAAGACGGCAGCTAAAGAAGGGCGTCCCTATTTGTCCCCGAACAAACCAGCCAGGTGAACAGCTGATTTTACAACTTCTGGTGCTGACGTAAGACAACCCGCGTCCCGTATGTGACCAAAGGATGAACAAATACACTACGGTACTAAGACTATAGTGGTCATTAAGAGTTAGCTTCTACAGCTGGGTTGCCCAAAGTGCGGTACAGGGTCCATCTGTGGTCCGTTTGTCATCGGCCTTAAGCACATTACAAAAAACAAAAAATAGAGATCTCATTTGTTAAAATGTGAAACCTATCAAAATTAGGGTAGTCCCAAAAAGGAGGGAATTTTCTAATTGACTGTGTGTCGGTTTTAAAGTTGCTTCCCCTCTGGTCAACATATGAAATAACAAGTGTGTGTAAGAAATTGAAATGCTTCCCCTTTGGCCAATTTTTTTTTTTTAAATACATATGTATATAGACATACTGTAATAACTTGAAGTAAATAATGAAGATTAACAACCAATTACTCACAAAAAATAAAAATACATTAACTAAAAGCAGTCTTTTTCCCGCAATGTGTTGACTTTTTTCTTATAAAATTGGGGAACAATTTCTCATATTCTTTCTGTTTCTGTAATATTGCAATATTTTCTCGGAAAATTATAACTTTTTTATGTAAAATGATTACTGTTTAATACAAAATGGTGACATTCGACATTTTAAAGTTTTCTTATAAAATTGTGACTTTTGTCGAGTAAAGTTACGACTCTTTTCATAAAATTGCCAACATGTTAAGCTTTTCTTGTAAAATTACGACTGTTATTGAGTACCGTATTTTCCGCACTATAAGGCGCACCTAAAAACCACACATTTTCTCAAAAGCTGACAGTGCGCCTTATAACCCGGTGCGCTTTATATATGGATAAATATTAAGATTCATTTTCATAAAGTTTAGGTCTCGCAACTACGGTAAACAGCCGCCATCTTTTTTACCCGTAGAAGAAGCGCGCGGTGCATGCTGGGATATGTGACGTTTCATTTCCATTTGTGTGTTTATGTAAAGACCCCAAAATGGCTCCTATTAAGTGTGTTGTCTGTCTAATTATAAATAATGCAGACGAGGCGTGTTAACTGAGTTCTCAACGTTTACTCACAGCGTGCTCATAACCACATTCTAACTCCCAGCATACAACAACGCTTCTCAGGGCTACCGCGCATGCTCGTAACTATCGTTGCATGCTGGGTAGTGTAGTTGTTATATTTGCTAGCTCATAACAGCACATTAAGAGACACGCTTACGCGCTTAATTCAATACTCGCCGTCATTCCGGGTGGATTGACAAAAGACCTCCAGCCGCTAGATATTGGTGTCAACAGGGCATTCGAAGCTAGACTGCTAACTGCATGGGAACAGTGGATGACGAAGAAGCGCGCGGTGCATGCTGGGATATGTGACGTTTCATTTCCATTTGTGTGTTTATGTAAAGACCCCAAAATGGCTCCTATTAAGTGTGTTGTCTGTCTAATTATAAATAATGCAGACGAGGCGTGTTAACTGAGTTCTCAACGTTTACTCACAGCGTGCTCATAACCACATTCTAACTCCCAGCATACAACAACGCTTCTCAGGGCTACCGCGCATGCTCGTAACTATCGTTGCATGCTGGGTAGTGTAGTTGTTATATTTGCTAGCTCATAACAGCACATTGAGAGACACGCTTACGCGCTTAATTCAATACTCGCCGTCATTCCGGGTGGATTGACAAAAGACCTCCAGCCGCTAGATATTGGTGTCAACAGGGCATTCGAAGCTAGACTGCTAACTGCGTGGGAACAATGGATGACAGAAGGCGAACACACCTTCACTAAGACGAGGAGGCAGCGCCAGACGACGCCATCATCTGCCAGTGGATCGTAAATTTGCCCAACTTTTCACTTCGGACACCGAAGACGAAGGATTTACGAATGAAGAATAACTTCAGAAAGTGAGCGCTATGTTTATTTTGTGTGTTGTGACATTAACGTTCGAGCAACATTATGTTGCTATTGCTCTGCACTATTTTGAATTTTACTATGTTTGTGATTGCACATTTGCGTACATTTTGGGAGTGAACAGAGTTGTTAGAACGCTGGTTTTTAATATATTATTAAAGTTTGACTGACCTATCTGACTGTTTTTTTGACATTCCCTTTAGCGCAGCGTAGGCGCGGCTTATAGTCCGGGGCGGCTTATTGGTGGACAAAGTTATGAAATATGCCATTCATTGAAGGTGCGGCTAATAATCCGGTGCGCTTTATAGTGCGGAAAATACGGTACAATTCCAACTTTTATCATAATATTGCACAAACGTTCAGTTTTTCTTGTAAAATATTGCCTCGCGTTGAGTTACGACTTTTATTATAATACTGCCAAAATTCTAAGTTTTTCTTGTGAAATTGTGACCTTTTTCTTGTGAAATTCCAACTCATTTTTCACAACAAGCTTTTTTTATATTTGCATAAGATGTGTATATTATTAATGTTGTAAATTAAAATATTTACATATCTAGAAAGGGTGGTCCTTAAGAGGGAGGCATTTTTCGGAGCTCTCAAGAAGGTAACAAATACAAGAACGTGTGTGTGTGTGTGTGTGTGTGTGTGTGTGTGTGTGTGTGTGTGTGTGTGTGTGTGTGTGTGTGTGTGTGTGTGTGTGTGCGTGCGTGCGTGCGTGCGTGCGTGCGTGCGTGCGTGCGTGCGTGCGTGCGTGCGTGCGTGCGTGCGTGCGTGCGTGCGTGCGTGCGTGCGTGCGTGCGTGCGTGCGTGCGTATTAGAGCAAGCTGAAATGTGCAAGTCTAAGCAGTAGTTTTGCAGCTGTTGTCTTGTATTACATTTCAGGCCACAATCTAGTATAACTGTAATTAGATATAGAACACAAAGTACCACACCTATAAATTGAGGACAAATTATAAAAGCCTGTGTTGCCATGATACTTCCTCGACGTCATTGGCATAGCTGGCACTCTAGGACTATGTGAATGTGTGTGTGTGTGTGTGTGTGTGTGTGTGTGTGTTTGATTGCTCAAATGTCTTTGGAATATATCAGTCCCTCTCGTGCTTAATTATTTAACAGTTTCACTCTTAAGAGTTTAAAGATCGCACAACGGTGTGAAAACTTTGTTTACAACCTCCTTTGCCCCGTTTGCACGTCATTGCATACTTTGGCAACCGGGCTAACAATGGAAAGAACAGTCTTAGATTTGTATTACAGGGTGATGTACCATTTTTATTGAAACATGGCTTCATCGTAGTCCTCTTTAATGTTTTTTTCTTCTCAATTTTCATCTTAAGATATGTCTTTAAGAGAGCTGCAATAATAATAATAAAAAACATTATGCATTGTTATACCTCTTGTCCCCTTTAAGAGCACATGCAAACTAGTTTCCCTATGTCAGGAGTCGGCAACCCAACATGTTGAAAAAGCCATAATGGACCAAAAATACAAACAAAAAAATCTGCCTGGAGCCGCAAAAAGTTAAAAGCCGATATATAATAATTATAACGAATGCAACACATTAAGTAAGTGTCACAGGGGGTTAGATAACTCCTGGGAATTACGGGCTTAAAGGGGAACATTATCACAATTTCAGAATTGTTAAAACCATTAAAAATCAGTTCCCAGTGGCTTATTATATTTTTTGAAGTTTTTTTCAAAATTTTACCCATCACGCAATATCCCTAAAAAAAGCTTCAAAGTGCCTGATTTTAACCACCCGTCCATTTTCCTGTGACGTCACATAGTGAAGCCAACACAAACAAACATGTCGGAAAGAACAGCAAGCTATAGCGACATTAGCTCGGATTCAGACTCGGATTTCAGCGGCTTAAGTGATTCAACAGATTACGAATGTATTGAAACGGATGGTTGTATGTAGTGTGGAGGGAGGTAGCGAAAACGAAATTGAAGAAGAAACTGAAGCTATTGAGCCATATCGGTTTGAACCGTATGCAAGCGAAACCGACGAAAATGACACGACAGCCAGCGACACGGGAGAAAGCGAGGACGAATTCGGCGATCGCCTTCTAACCAACGATTGGTATGTGTTTGTTTGGCATTAAAGGAAACTAACAACTATGAACTAGGTTTACAGCTTATGAAATACATTTGGCAACAACATGCACTTTGAGAGTGCAGACAGCCCAATTTTCATCAATTAATATATTCTGTAGACATACCCTCATGTCAGCAGGCCAGGGAAGCTAGGGTCGATATTCTTCTCTTGATCATCTTTGGGACGGTGTGAGCCAAGACATCCAGGGGGTTTAGCTCGCTCGTCTGCGGGAACAAACTGCCGCCATTGCTTGCCGCGCTAGCGAGGTCCTTTGTCCCTGAATTGCTCACACACTCCGGCAGATTCAATGGGGGTCTGGCGGCAGATTTCTTTGACTTTATCGTTGGAAATGCATCTGCTTTGAGTGTCGCAGGATATCCACACATTCTTGCCATCTCTGTCGTAGCATAGCTTTCGTCGGTAAAGTGTGCGGAACAAACGTCCAATTTCTTGCCACTTTCGCATCTTTGGGCCACTGGTGCAACTTGAATCAGTCCCTGTTCGTGTTGTTACACCCTCCGACAACACACCGACGAGGCATGATGTCTCCAAGGTACGGAAAAGAGTCGAAAAACGGAAAATAACAGAGCTGATTTGACTCGGTGTTTGTAATGTGTTTGAGAAAATGGCGGATTGCTTCCCGGTGTGATGTCACGTTGTGACGTCATCGCTCGGAGAGCGAATAATAGAAAGGCGTTTAATTCGCCAAAATTCACCCATTTAGAGTTCGGAAATCGGTTAAAAAAATATATGGTCTTTTTTCTGCAACATCAAGGTATATATTGACGCTTACATAGGTCTGGTGATAATGTTCCCCTTTAAAAGTTGCACATAAAATCAGTCATCGCTGGCTTTTTTTTAGGGTCCTTTTGTTCTAGACTACTTTCCTTTCCATCACAATCGGCACAATCCGAGATGAACGTTTCATAACGTTATCCTGGCTGACCTTAGCATTCTTGGCTTTTGTCGGGCACAAGGCAAAAATGGCAAAATCTCGCACGCAAACATGTGCAGCCTCTGATCTGCTTACTGCGATTAGACACAAATGACCTAGCTTATGACGTGGAAAATTAGCCGAAAGGGCTTATTAACCAGCACACGGGTTCCTTTTACGTGAGCCTGCGCTTTCCCCAGCCGCCAACGCGGTGTTTGTTCGTAATCGGCACACCATTTCTTTAAAAAGAGCACGTAGTGAGTGATAGTTTTGATTGACTACATAGAAAGCTTTCTGTGTACAAACCGTAGCTGAGTTGTGCTTGAAACAAACCCTGCGCTGTGCTGCTGAAGGAGCTGGTGATGCTGGTGGAGGGCAATTACAACATTTAGGGAAAGGAATTCAAAATGAATTTAATCTCTCAATCCCTTTCACTCGTTTAGCGTTGAACATGCTCGGTCTTGTTGCGAGACACAAGGAGAGTACACAGAAGTCGAGAGGCACTAGGGCGAGGTTCTGGTCCAGGCCTCCAAACCAGAGTGAGGCCGTGTGAGAATGTTCTCACAGTAGGAGTTTTAACTCCTCACGAATGTGGTCTGGTCTGAGAGAACATGCAGTGGCAACTTCCTCTCTGCCAGGACATTTTTCATAGGTATGCACAACAGTTGCAGGGCTCGTATTTAACCGCGGCAAAAGCCACGGCCGCCCTTGTGACTTGCTGTAATGCTCGAAAAATATTAACCCACCGACGACAACAACATGCTGTGACCGCCCTTGATTTTTTACTTGTTAATGGACAAGGAATGTAACAGTAAACGGTTTGATGATAATTTGAGATAAAATTCCAGACGGTTAGTAATACCGTCTGATTTATTAATGCATTTTAGGCAGCACTAAGTCAGGCGCATGCACACTTGATAATCATGGCGGACAAGCTACACGGACTTTGGTCCGGAGATTTCCCCTCGGAGTAAACGATACAGCATCTACATGTACATATCTTAAAAAACATAAATAAATACTTTAAAAAGATACCTCCCTCGAAAGAAAATAATGTTTACCTTGGTGCCCTTCTAACTAGCCTTGGTGTGCTAAAATATGAGCCCTCCCTTAAAGGGGAACATTATCACAATTTCAGAAGGGTTAAAACCATTAAAAATCAGTTCCCAGTGTCTTATTTTATTTTTCGAAGTTTTTTTCAAAATTGTACCCATCACGCAATATCCCTAAAAAAAGCTTCAAAGTGCCTGATTTTAACCATCGTTATATACACCCGTCCATTTTCCTGTGACGTCACATAGTGATGCCAACACAAACAAACATGGCGGATAGAACAGCAAGGTATAGCGACATTAGCTCGGATTCAGACTCGGATTTCAGCGGCTTAAGCGATTCAACAGATTACGCATGTATTGAAACGGATGGTTGTAGTGTGGAGGCAGGTAGCGAAAACGAAATTGAAGAAGAAACTGAAGCTATTGAGCCATATCGGTTTGAACCGTATGCAAGCGAAACCGACGAAAACGACACGACAGCCAGCGACACGGGAGAAAGCGAGGACGAATTCGGCGATCGCCTTCTAACCAACGATTGGTATGTGTTTGTTTGGCATTAAAGGAAACTAACAACTATGAACTAGGTTTACAGCATATGAAATACATTTGGCAACAACATGCACTTTGAGAGTGCAGACAGCCCATTTCAGGCGCGCTAAGAACATATATTTTTCCACGATTTCAGCACTCAGGTTAACCATACCTAAATAGACACAAAATACTGCATTACACAAGACTACCCGAATGTACTCGAATGATTGAAAAAAAATAAATGTTTTTAAGCTAAATTATTGGTAAACACAGTTTATGTATAATAATTTATGTAAAACCGCGAGTAATGAATAAAGTTTTCATCAATTAATATATTCTGTAGACATACCCTCATCCGCTCTCTTTTCCTGAAAGCTAATCTGTCCAGTTTTGGAGTTGATGTCAGCATCTGCTTTGAGTGTCGCAGGATATCCACACATTTTTGCCATCTCTGTCGTAGCATAGCTTTCGTCGGTAAAGTGTGCGGAACAAACGACTGACCATTTCGTCGGCTTTCCCCACAGCCTCGTATTTTGAACAAATTTCGTCCAATTTCTTGCCACTTTCGCATCTTTGGGCCACTGGTGCAACTTGAATCTGTCCCTGTTCGTGTTGTTACACCCTCCGACAACACACCGACGAAAGTGAGAAAATGGTAAATGGTAAATGGTAAATGGGTCGTACTTGTATAGCGTTTTTCTACCTTTTTAAGGAACTCAAAGCGCTTTGACACTATTTTCCACATTCACCCATTCACATACACACATTCACACATTCACACACTGATGGCGGGAGCTGCCATGCACGGCGCTAACCAGTCCCATCAGGAGCAAGGGTGAAGTGTCTTGCTCAAGGACACAACGGACGTGACTAGGATGGTAGAAGGTGGGGATTGAACCAGTAACCCTCAGATTGCTGGCACGGCCACTCTCCCAACTTCGCCACGCCGTCCCTGGATTGGCGGATTGCTTCCCGATGTGACGTCACGTTGTGACGTCATCGCTCCGAGAGCGAATAATAGAAAGGCGTTTAACTCGCCAAAATTCACCCATTTAGAGTTCGGAAATCGGTTAAAAAAATATATGGTCTTTTTTCTGCAACATCAAGGTATATATTGACGCTTACATAGGTCTGGTGATAATGTTCCCCTTTAAGGCAACACTTGCCTTGACCTTAAAAAGTTAAAATTGGAGGCCTGCAGTTGCCCCAGAATATTAATTATGGGGATTAGGCATTAAGACATGATAATGGCTTGATAATCGTGGCGGACAAGCTACACAGACTTTGGTCCGGAGATTTCCCCTCGGAGACGATACAGCATCTACATGTACATAACTTAAAAACATAAATAAATAATTTAAAAAAATACCTTCTTTTATCAAAATAAAAAAATAGAGATGAAGGCATCATGTAATGACAAAAAGCTGACAAGTTAAATAAAAATAAAAAAACTGTTATTTTTATATATATATATATATATATATATATATATATATATATATATATATATATATATATACACATATATATATATATATACACACAGTTGTGGTCAAAAGTTTACATATACTTGTAAAGAACATAATGTCATGGCTGTCTTGAGTTTTCAATAATTTCTACAACTCTTATTTTTTTGTGATAGAGTGATTGGAGCACATACTTGTTGGTCACCAAAAACATTCATGAAGTTTTGTTCTTTTATGAATTTATTTTGGGTCTACTGAAAATGTGACCAAATCTGCTGGGTCAAAAGTATACATACAGCAATGTTAATATTTGGTTACATGTCTAGAGGGTGACTTTTTAAATGATGCCATACTGGTGTGATTATATGTATCAAGGCTAAGGCAAAATATGGAGATATATATCGTGTATCGTGACATGGCCTAAAAATATCGAGATATTAATAAAAGGCCATATCGCCCAGCCCTATATGGAAGAATATTACACAGTTACTCTGCAGAGCTCCAGAGTGCACAGACACTCAACAACGGCACAATATTTGCGAATTATAATTGCTGGTTTGCAAAAAATATTTTTAACCCAATTAGGTGAAATTACATGATCTCCCACAGCACAGCAGACTGTATTTCACGGCACAGCGGTTGAAAAACACGGCTCTACAGTGGCTCTGCTGGTTTTAGCTAAGTTATGCGCTCCATTGTTTGTAAATTTGTCAATTCTGTACTCCATCCATCCATTTTCTACCGCTTGTCCCTTTTGGGGTCGCGGGGGGCGCTGGAGCCTATCTCAGCTACAATCGGGTGGAAGGCGGTGTACACCCTGGACAAGTCGCCACCTCATCACAGGGCCAACATATGTATGTATATGTATATATATATATATATATATATATATATATATATATATATATATATATATATATATATATATATATATATATATATATATATGCATGTATATGTACCGTATTTTTCGGAGTATAAGTCGCAGCTGCCGAAAATGCATAAAAAGAAGGAAATATATATATATATATATATATATATATATAAATAAAATACTTATATATATATATATATATATATATATATATATATAAATAAAATAAATACTTGAATTTCAGTGTTCATTTATTTACACATATACACACACATAACACTCATCTACTCATTGTTGAGTTAAGGGTTGAATTGTCCATCCTTGTTCTATTCTCTGTCACTATTTTTCTAACCATGCTGAACACCCTTTAGCAGGTACCCAGAAAGGTTTCGAGTACCACCAAAAAAACTGAATCTCTGAAGACAGTATACAAATCTGTGTTAAAGGTGTACAAATACTGTTTGTATAATAAGCATGCTATTGTTTACACAAGGGTTAAGAGTTCAGTACTAAAAAAAAAAAAAAAAGAATGTGGCTTAAGTACAGTTTTTTAATTGAGCTGCTGCATTTTTTGGTTGGGTTGTTTATTTATTTTGAGTAACTTCTACAGTTCTAAAAGGGGAGGAACGTAATAGAGTGATCTATGTTTGTTTGTTGCCATCTCCTGGTGAATGTTGGCTATAGCGTACTAGGGTTACTTTTTGGTTGGCCAACGATTTACGTGGTGTTGCGCACCTGACGTCAAGTGTGTGAGTCTGTTCTGAAGTCTACAGTAAAGAGACGTACTTCATCACCTCGCCTGGTTATTGCCTCCAACTCAATATATTACAACAACATTGCTGTTTACGGCAGACAAACTGCTTTACGGTAGAATAAAACATGACTGCTGTTGTTGTGTGTTGTTACCCCGCTGGGAGGACGTTAATGAAACTGCCTAACAATAAACCCACATAAGAAACCAAGAACTCGCTCTCGATCATTCTACAGTTATAACGTGTTTGGGCAGGCACGCTGTTTATATTGTGGGAAAGCGGACGTGAATACAGGCTGTTGACACGTCACTCAGGTCCGCATGGAGCTGGAGGGGGCGTGGCTTCCAGCTCCGCCTGAATTTCGGGAGATTTTCGGGAGAAAATTTGTCCCGGGAGGTTTTCGGGAGAGGCGATGAATTTCGGGAGTCTCCCGGAAAATCCGGGAGGGTTGGCAAGTATGCCAGATTCTCTTTCATAAAATACTGTACTTGTCAGAGTTTGTAGGTGACGAACCCCAAGATGCAGAGACGGCAGGCTTTGTCCAGGAAAACATGATTTAATTTAACACTATAACAAGAAACAAACAAAAAGGTACAAACAATAGGCGCGCACAAGTCGGAGAACAAACTTGGCTATGAACAGAAACTAGCACAAAGGCTAAACTATGGACAAGAAACAAAAACACTTACTGTGACACGAATAAACAAAACTCACGTGGCAAGAAACGAGCAGGATGAACTATGACATGAGCAGAGTGAACAGAAGTAGACAGAGCTACAACAACAAGTATAAATTACATCGACAAGTATAAATGACACTGACCTCGACAATCATTAGCGACATTGACAATAATCCAGCAGTGACTGGAGGGCAGGGCAGGTATAAATAGAAGCTGGCTGATTGACACCAGGTGTGGCCAGGTGCCAATCAGCCACAGCTGAGGGGACAGCGCTCACAGAGACAAACAGGAAACTGAACCAAAATAGGAGTGCTGACAGGAAATAAAAAAACATAGAAAAAACTAAAACTTAACCAAACTGTCAGGTACATTCCTGACAGTACTCGTAATTCCAAATGTTTCACCTTCTCGTGGTTTTAGTCGTCGTGCGCTGCAGATCCGTCGCTACATTTTACTGTCTGACATCACACAACTTATGGTGTGGTGTGTTTTCTAAATAATGCAATCATACCTCATCTTGCAACAACACTGTAAAAAACCTGCTGCCTGCTGGGGCAAGAATTCCTCCGCGTGCCAGACACAGCAGTGCACAAACAATGGCCTTTTGCAAGGTCTCGGAGAAAACACAACAGCTCGCCGTATTGTACACCCATTTTGTTTGTTGGATCCTACAGAAAATGTTAATGGTGTTGTTAAAATATATTTTCACCGGCCCAGGGGTTTTTACAAGCGCGGCCCCCCCTCGGTAACGTGACCGAGCGCAACTTGCGGCACAGGGCGAGGTGAGTCATCTTTCCGCTGTTCGGGGGAGTGACGACGAGGTCACCGGGAGTTCTTTCAACCGGGAGCAGTTTAACTGACATCAACTTGGCTCTCAGGCTGCAGAGGCAATTAAGACAGTTGCAACAGCCTGTAATTACAGCCTCACCCATGCGTCACCTATATGCTTCCAGTCTGCACCCATTATCCTCTGTGGTCGATAGTACGTTTCCTCTGCATTTAGTTGAATGTCAGGTCAGGACGACACACCTGAAATAATAAAAAAATAAAAAAATGTCACCACCATGTTATTATGTGAAGACTAAGAGACAGACATTCATGCACGGTAGAGTTTATTGAGTTGACTATGAGGGTAATTAGCAGTCAATGATACAATTAAATAAATCTTTCTGAACATTCTAATCCAAACTCCTGTTTCGATGCTGCCCGACTTCCCAGTTTCAATCGACACCAAACTAAAAATTAATTAACAGCGCCACTAGTAGTGCGCTCCATTTTGTCTCAATCACTTCAAGACACAAAGAAGAAACAATTAATTCCTTGAAATAAAAACAAAAAATAGCGAATTCCCGATTAACATTTTTGACCTCCGATCCGATCTTTGGGCCTCAGATCCGATTTGTTTTTTAAGTTCTGATCCAATACTTTGACAATAGATTATAGAACTAAAAAAGGAACTACAGCAAGGAACTGAAGTAAACACCAGAACTACGACATGCGCGCCAGATACAGCCCGCCAGCGTCCAAAATCCGGCCCGCAGTTAGTCCCGAGTAAAAAATAAATAAATAAATAAATATTTTTTGTGCACGAGGAAAAAAATGGTAAAATCGTTGGGGAAACGTAAAATAGACTCCGAGTGTAGAGTTTTTAAACATCAGTGGACATATGACTTTTTTTGTTTTTTTTTGTTTCTGTATATATATATATATATATATATATATATATATATATATATATATATATATATATATATATATATATATATATTTTTTTTTTTTTTTATTTTGTATTATTAATTTTTTATATACCAGCGTTCTAACAACTCTGTCCCAAAATGTTATAAATATACTTTTGTCGAGTAAAGTTACGACTCTTTTCATAAAATTGCCAACATGTTAAGCTTTTCTTGTAAAATTACGACTGTTATTGAGTACCGTATATATATATATATATATATATATATACATATATATATATATATATACACAGTCGTGGTAAAAAGTTTACATACACTTGTAAAGAACATAATGTCATGGCTGTCTTGAGTTTCTAATAATTTCTACAACTCTTATTTTTTTGTGTCGGAGTGATGGGAGCACATACTTGTTGGTCACAAAAAACATTCATGAAGTTTGGTTCTTTTATGAATTTATTATGGGTCTACTGAAAATGTGACCAAATCTGCTGGGTCAAAAGTATACATACAGCAATGTTAATATTTGGTTACATGTCCCTTGGCAAGTTTCACTGCAATAAGGCGCTTTTGGTAGCCATCCACAAGCTTCTGGTTGAATTTTTGACCACTCCTCTTAACAAAATTGGTGCAGTTCAGCTAAATTTGTTGGTTTTCTGACATGGACTTGTTTCTTAAGCATTGTCCACAGGAAGGCCATTCTAAAACCTAAATTGTAGCCTGATTTAGCCATTCCTTTACCACTTTTGACGTGTGTTTGGGGTCATTGTCCTGTTGGAACACCCAACTGCGCCCAAGATCCAACGTCCGGGCTGATGATTTTAGGTTGTCCTGAAGAATTTGGAGGTAATCCTCCTTTTTTATTGTCCCATTTACTCTATGTAAATCACCAGTTCCAGAGCATAATACTACCACCACCATGCTTGACGGTGTTCCTGGGATTAAAGGCCTCACTTTTTCTCCTACAAACATATTGCTGGCTATTGTGGCCAAACAGCTCAATTTTTGTTTCCTCTGACATCACATGGACACAAATAAGACCTTCTGGAGGAAAGTTCTGTAGTCAGATGAAACAAAAATTGATCTGTTTGGCCACAATACCCAGCAAGTTAATTCTTAGAATTGTAATGTCATTGTTTTTAGGCCCAGTTTGGACAAAACTGGTTAAATGTGGCCTAACCTGCCTAATGGCATGATTGAATGCTTTTGTATTTGTCGCTCTCAGCTCATTATGAAACATGAGCACGGCTCTCGAGGTACTCACAGGCTGAATCTGGGGCGACAGGGTGCCGAGCACAAACGCGCCGTCTCCATGACCACCTCCTGAACATTAGCGCTCAGTGTTGACGGGCACGCGGATCACGTTCCAGCAGAAGCAGGAAGTGAGAATTGGAGGGTTCCTGCCACCATGCCCACCCTCTTCCCTTTACCCCTTCCTACATGGAACCCAACTCAAACCATGTGTGCTCTGACCCCGCGGGCCCCCCAAACCCAAGCCAGGTCCGGCTGCCTGATCGGCAAGTGCTGCGGTCTTCCTAACAACATGTGATCGCAGGAAGCATTTTAGCCCTCCGTCCTGGTTATTGTTATTTGAATACCCCCTCTGTGCTACACCACTCTGAGAGAACGTGATTCTTCTCTGTATTCGGTCTCTAAAGACTCCCATTTTTTTTTTCAAGCTTTCATTCAAGGCTTGATGCAGGATGGATGTGACGGGGGAAGTACAGTAGTCCGTCCCGAGGGTCAAAGGTCACTTCCTGACACTCAAGCTGCCACTGGTTAACAAGGGACAGATTAAGGCAAACGGTCTCAACGCACATTGACAACTACGGAACTGAGCTGCTGCATAATTCAGCAGTAATTAGCAGGGTTGGGAATATTGTGTTAGTAAATGAAGTAGGGCAACATGTCTGAATTTACAAACCCCGTTTCCATATGAGTTGGGAAATTGTGTTCGATGTAAATATAAACGGAATACAATGATTTGCAAATCCTTTTCAACCCATATTCCATTGAATGCACTACAAAGACAAGATATTTGATGATCAAACTCATAAACTTTATTTTTAATTTTTTGCAAATAATAATTAACTTAGAATTTCATGGCTGCAACACGTGCCAAAGTAGTTGGGAAAGGGCATGTTCACCACTGTGTTACATGGCCTTTCCTTATAACAACACTCAGTAAACGTTTGGGAACTGAGGAGACACATTTTTTAAGCTTCTCAGGTGGAATTCTTTCCCATTCTTGCTTGATGTACAGCTTAAGTTGTTCAACAGTCCGGGGGTCTCCGTTGTGGTATTTTAGGCTTCATTTTCATTTTAAGCTGGACTACAGGCAGGCCAGTCTAGTACCCGCACTCTTTTACTATGAAGCCACGTTGATGTAACACGTGGCTTGGCATTGTCTTGCTGAAATAAGCAGGGGCGTCCATGGTAACGTTGCTTGGATGGCAACATATGTTGCTCCAAAACCTGTATGTACCTTTCAGCATTAATGGCGCCTTCACAGTTGTGTAAGTTACCCATGTGTTGGGCACTAATACACCCCCATACCATCACAGATGCTGGCTTTTCAACTTTGCGCCTATAACAATCCGGATGGTTCTTTTCCTCTTTGGTCCGGAGGACACGACGTCCACAGTTTCCAAAAACAATTTGAAATGTGGACTCGTCAGACCACAGAACACTTTTCCATTTTGTATCAGTCTCAGGCTCAGGCCCAGCGAAGCCGATGGCGTTTCTGGGTGTTGTTGATAAACGGTTTTCGCCTTGCATAGGAGAGTTTTAACTTGCACTTACAGATGTAGCGACCAACTGTAGTTACTGACAGTGGGTTTCTGAAGTGTTCCTGAGCCCATGTGGTGATATCCTTTACACACTGATGCAGTACAGCCTGAGGGATCGAAGGTCACGGACTTAGCTGCTTATGTGCAGTGATTTCTCCAGATTCTCTGAACCCTTTGATGATATTACGGACCGTAGATGGTGAAATCCCTAAATTCCTTGCAATAGCTGGTTGAGAAAAGTTTTTCTTAAACTGTTCAACAATTTGCTCACGCATTTGTTGACAAAGTGGTGACCCTCGCTCCATCCTTGTTTGTGAATGACTGAGCATTTCATGGAATCTACTTTTATACCCAATCATGGCACCCACCTGTTCCCAATTTGCCTGTTCACCTGTGGGATGTTCCAAATAAGTGTTTGATGAGCATTCCTCAACTTTATCAGTATTTATTGCCACCTTTCCCAACTTCTTTGTCACGTGTTGCTGGCATCAGATTCTAAAGTTAATGATTATTTGCAAAAAAAAAATGTTTATCAGTTTGAACATCAAATATGTTGTCTTTGTAGCATATTCAACTGAATATGGGTTAAAAATGATTTGCAAATCATTGTTTTCCGTTTATATTTACATCTAACACAATTTCCCAACTCATATGGAAACAGGGTTTGTAAATCAGCTTGTCACATGTTGAATTTCTTCTTTTGGACACCATATGGACCTATGGTGGATGTCAACACGGGAAAACATATATAGCCGTGGTCAAAAGTTTACATACACTAAAGAACATAATGTCATGGCTGTCTTGACTTTCCAATCATTTCTACAACTCATATTTTTTGTGATAGTGTGATTGATTTTATGAATTTATTATGGGTCTACTGAAAATGTGACCAAATCTGCTGGGTCAAAAGTATACATACAGCAATGTTAATATTTAGTTACATGTCCCTTGGCAAGTTTCACTGCAATAAGGCGCTTTTGGTAGCCATCCACAAGCTTCTGGTTGAATTTTTAACCACTCCTCTTGACAAAATTGGTGCAGTTCAGCTAAATTTGTTGGTTTTCTGACATGGACTTGTTTCTTCAGCATTGTCCACACGTTTAAGTCAGGACTTTGGGAAGGCCATTCTACAACCTTAATTCTAGCCTGATTTAGCCATTCCTTTACCACTTTTGACATGTGTTTGGGGTCATTGTCCTGTTGGAACACCCAACTGCGCACAAGACCCAACCTCCGGGCTGATGATTTTAGGTTGTCCTGAAGAATTTGGAGGTAATCCTCCTTTTTCATTGTCCTATTTACTCTCTGTAAAGCACCAGTTCAATTGGCAGTGAAACAGGCCCACAGCATAATACTACCACCACCATGCTTGACGGTAGGAGTGGTGTTCCTGGGATTAAAGGCCTCACCTTTTCTCCTCCAAACATATGGATGGATATTTTGGCCAAACAGCTAAATTTTTGTTTCATCTGACCACAGAACTTTCCTGCAGAAGGTCTTACCTTTGTCCATGTGATCAGCAGCAAACTTTAGACGAGCCTTAAGGTGTCGCTTCTGGAGCAAGGGCTTCCTTTTTGCATGGTAGCCTCTTATTCCATGGCGATGCAAAAAGCGCTTGACTGTGGACACTGACACCTGTGTTCCAGCAGCTTCCAATTCATTGCACACCTGCATTTTGGTGGTTCTCGGTTGACTCCTGATCAATGTTCCCTCTAATTTTGCATGTGTGTGAGCAAACGCAAAAACTCCCTGAGCATTCAGTGGAGCCCATGTGAGCAACATCAGACGTGCACACTGTGGCGACACCAACAGCACACCTGTCCCAAACCTGACTAAATAACAAGTTCAATCTCCATCCATCCATCCATCCATTTTCACCGCTTGTCCCTTTCGGGGTCGCTGGAGCCTATCTCAGCTGCATTCGGGCGGAAGGCGGGGTACACCCTGGACAAGTCCCTATCTCATCGCAGGGCCAACACAGATAGACAGACAACATTCTCTTATTATTATAATCAAATGTCAGCAGTCATTTCCATTAGATTATTTTCTAATATAAGTGTTTAGGGCCACTTACAATGACAATAACAAAAAAAAATGTTTTTCATGAACTGTGTACTTGTATTGTTTGTCTGAGTGGAGGTCCTGCTTTGGAAATAATTTGTACCCCTTTCAGACATTGCATTTAGTTCCCATTAAAACGTTCACATGTTGCACAATGAGATGTAAGCAGGGGATCATGTGTACATTCCTGCAACTTCCTGTTTGTAAAAAATATATTTTTATTAGTATTTATTTAATATACTAACAGCATTTCATGATTAATATTTATAAATTAAGATTCCTAATAAATGACACTGGAATAAACACACATTTGATTGGTAAATCATAGTGTAACGACCTGGAATTACACTTTATGTGTGTTGTTGGAGTCGTCCAACTTTTTGTGTGGCTGTAAACGCATCACTGGCTAAGTGCCATATGTGCATGTGTTGGCGCAAGTGAGAAAGAGCGAGCGGCTGCTGTTAATATAACAAAGTTGCTTTTGGTCTGGTTTGTACTGCAGAAAATTACCAGTTTTGCTAGATATTATTTTTTGTACTAATGTTTTGGTGATGTGTTTATGACCGACAATAAAGAGTTTTGCTCAGTAAAGTGATGGATGGAATTCATGTCCTCAAAGCGTCTCGACAGACGTTACAATATTTGAACAATGATGACGAAAACTGTTTTCTCTGTTGTGTCCGTGTGTCGAAAATTGTTATGCGCTTATTTTTTTATTTGATTTTGTGCGTGGCATAGATTTGCCGTGCGCAGAGGACGCTTGAGCAGTGCGCAATTGCACAGGTGCGCAACTTAGAGGGAACGTTGCTCCTGATCATCCTGACCAATTTTCTCTCAGCAGCAGGTGATAGATCGCGTTTTCTTCCTGATCGTGGCAGTGACAAAACTGTGCCATGCACTTTAAACTTAGAAACAATTGTCTGCACAGTTGCTCTTGGGACCTTAAGTTGCTTTGAAATGGTTCCAAGTGACTTTCCTGACTTGTTCAAGTCAATGATTAGATTTTTCAGATCTGTGCTGACTACCTTCGACTTTCCCATTGTCCCGTTTGTAACCGAGTCTAATGACTGCATCACATGAGCCCTATTCAAAAGGACTCAGAGAAGTCAACAGGTGTCGTCAATCATAATCACTCACATTAAGTTAAGAGCCCATGCCATGAAGCTAACTGGATTTGATTGTAACTTTTCTACATCACCCAAATTGATAATGTATGTTGCTGTATGTATACTTTTGACCCAGCAGATTTGGTCACATTTTCAGTAGACCCATAATAAATTCATAAAAGAACCAAACTTCATGAATGTTTTTTGTGACAAACAAGTATGTGCTCCAATCACTCTAACACAAAAAAATAAGAGTTGTAGAAATTATTGGAAGCCATGACATTATGTTCTTTACAAGTAAATGTAAACTTTTGACCACGACTGTACATATCTCGACTTTTACCGTATATTATAACATATAGCTGGCGCTGGTTGGGATCTTCCAGCTACGCCAGCTGGTGAGGCATGACCACTTGAGAGCGTGTTGACGGAAAGCAAAGGTGTAGAAATCCAACTCATTCCCTCCACTTCCAAATGACTGTTTACTGAAAATATGGAGCGATGACGGGTGTAATCTGCCAAAAAAAATACGATCTTCCACTCTCTTTTTCAGCCTCCCTTTTTAATGCTATTGTTCAAGTTTCCAATAACAAGTCCATGCCAGGAGTTACGAGAGTTGTGCACACAACACATAAACACAGTGGAATATTATTTTTATTTTATATAGCCTTAACTTTGATGAGTGAGGGTAAGGAGAGTTAGTTTTCCGATGTTAATTCTGTCATCTTTTTATCGACTTTTTTTTCAAAGTAGCCATATGGTACTGACCTGCCATAGCAGTTACATGTGTATTGTTTTCCTAGATCATGACTGGTTGCAATTTCTGGTTTATAGTAAGGTTAAGTCTGCAACCTGCGGCTCTAGAGCGCTGCCCTAGTGGCTCCCTGGAGGTTTTAAAAAATTTATGAAAATGGAAAAAAATGGGGCAAAAAATATACTTTTGTTTTAATATGGTTTCTGTAGGAGGACAACATGACACAAACCTTCCTAATTGTTGGAAATCCCATTGTTTATAATAAACATGATTCTCGGATGAGAGTATTTGGCGAGCGCCGTTTTGTCCTACTAATTTTGGCGGTCCTTGAACTCACCGCAGTTTGTTTACATGTATAACTTTCTTCAATGATGCCATAGAAAGACGTGTTTTATGCCACTCATTCTTTGTCTCATTTTGTCCACCAAAGGTTTTGTGCTGTGCGTGATGTTATTGACTTGTCTGGAGTGCTTATCAGGCATATTTGGTCAGTGCATGGCTGCAAGGTAATCGATGCTAACATGTTATTTAGGCTAGCTGCATGTACATATTGCATCATTATGCCTCACTTTTAGGTATATTTGAGCTCATTTAATTTCCTGTGTACTCTGTGTATTTAATTCATAGTTGCATGTCTCATGACATATTATCTGTATGCAATATTGCCTGCATTTCTGATGGTTGTTTGTGTGCCGTTGTAGACCACAGCAAACGTAACCCAGCTTGCATAGATTGTAATAAATCCATTAGAAGAAGACAGCCCGCCATTTCCTTTAAATTGGCCACGCACATCTATACCTTTGGCCATTCTAAAGCAGTAATTTAGAGGAGTTATCTCACCCCCTGAGAAGCCTACGTTTTACTAATGTTTTCCAATGTTGTAAAAATGGGTAGAATTGTATTTATTTATTTATTTATTTAGCCTTTATTTAACCAGGTAAGAATCCCATTGAGATCAAGGATCTCTTTTCCAAGGGATACCTGGCCAAGAGTGCAGCAGCAAGGTTACATTAAAAAACAGTATAAATATTGCATTTAAACATTTCTGTCAACGAAGTCACAAAGTCATTTTGATAGTAGGCTATTATAGACACTTATATCATGTGTTGACTTCATTATATCACTTATAGAAGGCTTTTAATTTTTTGCGGCTCCAGACAGATTTATTTTTAAATTTTTGGTCCAATATGGTTCTTTCGGCATTTTGGGTTGCCGACCCCTGGGTTAGGCGATATACCCTAAAAATCTAATCTTTTTTTTCACTCAAAAAATCCAATTCATGATTTTTTATATTTTTATGTTGTTCACTTCTGTTAGAGACATAGCACATATCAAACAGTCCCGTGTAAAAATGTGGTGGAAAAAACAAACATTAAAGTATTTATTTTATCGACATCAGAGCAGGTGGGAAGGAATGACATCCAGGCAGCAGAGGGGATGAATGGCCACATAAGTACGTCCGTCAATCTGTGACATCACAAATGGCTCATCAAAAAAAGACTCCAAAACACAGCATTAAGAGTGTGCAAGCTCACGCCCAAATGCATGAACCTTATGATAGGACGATTCTGCATTATCCAACACGAGTATCCAACATAGTAACATTTAGTCCCGAAAAGAGGAAAATCATCATAGGTCTCTTTTAACATAAGTAACACCCTGTTTCCCTCCTGCAAGTGCCAGCTGCTTTTTTTGTTTTAAAAAAAAAAATCCACTTTGTAGTTTGAAAGGAGGCAGACTTGTTTACATTCACATTGAAGGCTGCACTATTTACAAAACATTAAGCAATGAATTCTCTCATTACTCAATCTGAAGGAAAATACACAATGTCATTTGTCATTAGGTCTTAAACAATGCCATAACACAGGGTTATACAGTCATGTTTTCCACATTTTGTTATGTTACGACCTAATTCCAAAATGGAATAGATAATTTTTTGGTCCTCAAAATTCTAACGGTCAATACCTCAAAATAATGTGAATTAAAAAACAAAAAAGATTTAAGTGAAAATGTATTAAAAATAAAAACACACAAAAAAAAACTATTGTGCTCAAGTATTCACAGTCTTTCCTCAATACTTTGTTGATGCAACTTTTGGCAGCAATTACAGCCTCAAGTCTTTTTGAATATGATGCCACAAGCTTGGCACACCTATCTTTTAGGCGGTTTCACCCATTCCTCTTTGCAGCACCTCTCAAGCTCCATCAGGTTGGATGAGAAGCGTTGGTTTTCACCCAGGATGTCTCTGTACATTGCTGCATTCATCTTAGTCTAGTCAGGGAGGTGACCAAGAACCCGATGGTCACTCTGTCAGAGCTACAGCATTCCCCTGTGGAGAGAGGAGAACCTTCCAGAAGGACAACTATCCAATCCAATCCACTTTATTTATATAGCACATTTAAACAACAAAAATAAATACATATAAAACCAATATAAAATAAATATGATTAAAAACCATTTTAAAGGGTAAAATCAATTAAAACAGTAATTAGGAATCAAAATGTTTAAAAACACAGAGGACAACAGAGGACTACACAACTCACGTAGTGTTAAAAGCCAGAGAATAGAAGTGGGTCTTAAGACGAGACTTAAAGGGGAACATTATTACAATTTCAGAAGGGTTAAAACCATTAAAAATCAGTTCCCAGTGGCTTATTTTATTTTTCGAAGTTTTTTTCAAAATTTTACCCATCACGCAATATCCCTAAAAAAAGCTTCAAAGTGCCTGATTTTAACCATCGTTATATACACCCGTCCATTTTCCTGTGACGTCACATAGTGATGCCAACACAAACAAACATGGCGGATAGAACAGCAAGGTATAGCGACATTAGCTCGGATTCAGACTCGCATTTCAGCGGCTTAAGCAACTCAACAGATTACGAATGTATTGAAACGGATGGTTGTAGTGTGGAGGCAGGTAGCGAAAACGAAATTGAAGAAGAAACTGAAGCTATTGAGCCATATCGGTTTGAACCGTATGCAAGCGAAACCGACGAAAACGACATGACAGCCAGCGACACGAGAGAAAGCGAGGACGAATTCGGCGATCGCCTTCTAACCAACGATTGGTATGTGTTTGTTTGGCATTAAAGGAAACTAACAACTATGAACTAGGTTTACAGCATATGAAATACATTTGGCAACAACATGCACTTTGAGAGTGCAGACAGACCAATTTTCATCAATTAATATATTCTGTAGACATACCCTCATCCGCTCTCTTTTCCTGAAAGCTGATCTGTCCAGTTTTGGAGTTGATGTCAGCAGGCCAGGGAAGCTAGGGTTGATATTCTTCTCTTGATCATCTTCGGTGGCATAAGGGTCGGTGTGAGCCAAGACATCCAGGGGGTTTTATTTTGGAAAACCTTGTTACATTGTTTAATGCATCCCACGGAGCATCACAACAAAATTAGGCATAATAATGTGTTGATTCCACAACTGTATGTATCGGTATCGGTTGATATCGGAATCGGTAATTAAGAGTTGGACAATATCGGATATCGGCAAAAAAGCCATTATCGGACATTTCTAGTTTTTACCTTTATGAACCACTTCTTTCGGAACTCTATGAAAGCTCTTTTCTATCCCTCTGTTTAAACGACTGGAACAGCCAAGAACAAAACCGCAATACAGCATTTTCTGCTCAAACTCTACACTCACCCTCACTTGTTTCAAGGCTACGCTCAAGCTGCTTGACCATCGTGTGAATTGAGCCGCGAAGAATAAAAACGGACCCGACGTCATATGCAACCGTCCTATACTAACAGTTGGGAGTTTTACGGCGGTTATCATTATTACTGTTTAGGCTAGACTACTCCAGGCTAGACTACTGCAACGCACTTCTTGTCGGGATCCCCAGCAAGAACATCCAGAAGCTGCAATACATACAGAATAGTACTGCTAGGATCCTGATGAGAGTGCGGAAATATGACCTTATCACACCAATTCATAAATCCCTTCACTGGCTTCCTGTTCCACTCAGGATTGAATACAAAGTCTCCCTACTAACCCACCAGTGCCTCCATGGAAATGCCCCCCTCTACCTCAAAGAACTACTCACCCCCAAATCCTCCACACGACACCTCCGCTAACCTCCTCCAACCTCCGAGGACAGAGCTACGAACAATGGGAGACTGGGCTTTCTGCTCCGCCGCTCCCGGTCTGTGGAACGCTCTCCCTGACCACCTGAGGGTACCACAGACTGTGGATGCTTTTAAAAAAGGCTTAAAAACCCTTTTTTTTTTTTTTAAATAAGCCTTTTTTTTTTTAGATATATGCATTCTAGTTCTAGCTATTTGGCTGTTCTAGTTTTTATTTTTATTATATTTTGTTGTTTTTTTTAATACACTGTAGCACTTTGAGGTTGTTTACTCAATGTAAAGTGCCTTTTACAAATAAAATCTATTAATATTATTATTATTATCGTTACATCCTCACGTACAAGTAGTGTTATTATGTAATCAGCACGATAAATCATGAGTTTTCCTGAGGTTGGAGAAGTAACTGCCGTTAAGTGAACTTTTTCCAGGTGTTTCATAAGAGGCACTTAATGGACACCTGTGGGCTGCCATTAAAAGAAGGGGCAAGGGGGTGGGTTGTTAAGCCCTTCTTTGTCAGCTTTTAATCGAGATGCGTTGACTAATCGTCCAAGGGTTAGGCCTTTTATACAAGGCCTCTTTCATTCCGACACGCCACACACGGCAAAGATGACAAGGATATATTCTGTGAGGGCTGGAGGAAGTGCAGATGGCGTACCTGAACGTGCTTTGCTTCATCATTCAAACATCAACACACACACACATATACACTCTCATATATAACCTCAGGCTGGATCTTTCACCAGTTCCACTTACTGGAGACTACTCTGCATTTTTTCTCACAGCAATCACACATCCCAACAGCACAGGAGTGAAGAAATGCATCTTTTCCTTGATGGTCCAGGCATAAAAAAAAAAAATGGCAGTAAAGCTATTCTGGATCGCTGTTAAAAACAAACTGACAATGACAATAACAAACTCTTGTCACAGACGCCCTAAGACTCCGATTGAGTTTAGCATGCGTTCAGTGGTTTGTGTATGTTTGTTTGGGAGCGGGCCGTGGAACTGTATATTGTTGTATGTAAATGAAGCGGGGAGACACCGTCGACTTTCCGTGGCGTAGCTCGGACGTGATGTTGCACAGACCCTCTCAACTGTATGAACTGGTGTTTGATGAGCTCATTCATGCAGGACATACAATCATGTTTTGGACCTAAAGCATTTGGTAGCTCATATTTTTTACGCTATTGTTGCATGCATTAAACCAGTGTTTTTCAACCACTGTGCCGTGGGAGATTATCTAGTTTCACCATTTGGGTAAAAAATATTTTATGCAAACCAGTAATTATAGTCTGCACATTATGTGTTGTTGTTGAGTGTCGGTGCTGTCTAGAGCTTGGCAGACTAACCGTCTAATACTCTTCCATATCAGTAGGTGGCAGCCGGTAGCTAATTGCGTTGTAGATGTCGGGAACAGCGGGAGGCAGTGTGCAGGTAAAAAGGTGTCTAATGCTTAAAGGGGAACATTATCACAATTTCAGAATTGTTAAAACCATTAAAAATCAGTTCCCAGTGATTTATTTTATTTTTCGAAGTTTTTTCAAAATTTTACCCATCACGCAATATCCCTAAAAAAAGCTTCAAAGTGCCTGATTTTAACCATCGTTATAAACACCCGTCCATTTCCCTGTGACGTCACATAGTGAAGCCAACACAAACAAACATGGCGGAAAGAAAAGCAAGCTATAGCGACATTAGCTCGGATTCAAACTCGGATTTCAGCGGCTAAAGCGATTCAACAGATTACGCATGTATTGAAACGGATGGTTGTAGTGTGGAGGCAGGTAGCGAAAACGAAATTGAAGACGAAACTGAAGCTATTGAGCCATATCGGTTTGAACCGTATGCAAGCGAAACCGACGAAAACGACACGCCAGCCAGCGACACGGGAGAAAGCGAGGACGAATTCGGCGATTGGTATGTGTTTGTTTGGCATTAAAGGAAACTAACAACTATGAACTAGGTTTACATCATATGAAATACATTTGGCAACAACATGCATTTTGAGAGTGCAGACAGCCCAATTTTCATCAATTAATATATTCTGTAGACATACCCTTTTCCTGAACGCTGATCTGTCCAGTTTTGGAGTTGATGTCAGCAGGCCAGGGAAGCTAGGGTCGATAGCTCGCTCGTCTGCGGGAACAAACTGCCACCATTGCTTGCCGTGCTACCGAGGTCCTTTGTCCCTGAATTGCTCACACACTCCGGCAGATTCAATGGGGGTCTGGCGGCAGAGACTTTATCGTTGGAAATGCATCTGCTTTGAGTGTCGCAGGATATCCACACATTCTTGCCATCTCTGTCGTAGCATAGCTTTCGTCGGTGAAGTGTGCGGAACAAACGTCCAATTTCTTGCCACTTTCGCATCTTTGGGCCACTGGTGCAACTTGAATCCGTCCCTGTTCGTGTTGTTACACCCTCCGACAACACACCGACGAGGCATGATGTCTCCAAGGTACGGAAAACAGTCGAAAAAACGGAAAATAACAGAGCTGATTTGATATGGTGTTTGAGAAAATGGCGAATTGCTTCCCGATGCGACGCCATGTTGTAACGTCATCGCTCCGAGAGCGAATATTAGAAAGGTGTTTAATTCGCCAAAATTCACCCATTTAGAGTTCGGAAATCGGTTAAAAAAATATATGGTATTTTTTCTGCAACATCAAGGTATATATTGACGCTTACATAGGTCTGGTGATAATGTTCCCCTTTAAACCAAAAATAAACAAAAGGTGAGTGCCCCTAAGAAAAGGCATTGAAGCTTAGGGAAGGCTATGCAGAACAAAACTAAAACTGAACTGGCTACAAAGTAAACAAAAACTGAATGCTGGACGACAGCAAAGACTTACTGTGGAGCAAAGACTATGTACATCCGAACATGACATGACAATCAACAATGTCCCCGCAAAGAAGGATAAAAACAACTGAAATATTCTTGATTGCTAAAACAAAGTAGATGCGGGAAATATCGCTCAAAGGAAGACATGAAACTGCTACAGGAAAATATAAAAAAACCAGAAAAAGTCACCAAAATAGGAGCGCGAGACAAGAACTAAAACACTACACACAGGAAAACACCAAAAAACTCAAAAAGTCACGGCGTGATGTGACAGGTGGTGACAGTACACCTACTTTGAGACAAGAGCTATATTGATGCATGCTTGGTTATGGTTTAAAGTCAACAATTGCCACAATGACTTTGTACTGTCAATTGAGTTTTGTTTTTTAATGATTTCTACTGGTGGTGTGCCTCCGCATTTTTTCAACGCAAAAAAATGTGCCTCGGCTCAAAAAAGGTTGAAAAACACTGCATTAAACTATGAACTCATTATGAGAATAGAAAGATGCAAACAATAGTTTGGTCCCAAAATAAACTGTCTGTGTTTAGACTTAGACTTAGATTTCCTTTTATTGTCATTCAAATTTGAACTTTACAGTACAGATAAGAACGGAATTTTGTTGCATTAGCTCGTTGTAGTGCAGGATAAAATAGCAATAAGGTGCAGATATAAATAAATAGATTACTGTGCAGATAAATATATTGCACTTTTGCATATGCATCCACGTTTATGGATGTATATTATATTGTCTTTATATTCCAGCGAGTTAATCCATTTTTGGGGGGGAATTGAGGGGATTATTATGATGCGTTCAAGAGTCTTACGGCCTGAGGGAAGAAGCTGTTACAGAACCTGAAGGTTCTGCTTCGGAGGCTGCGGAACCTCTTTCTAGAGTCCAGCAGTGAAAACAGTTCTTGGTGGGGTTGGGAGGGAGTCTCTACAGATTTTCTGAGCCCTGGTCAGGCAGCGGCTTTTTGGGATTTCCTGGATAGGAGGAAGAAGAGTCCTGATGATCTTTTCCGCCGTCCTCACCACTCTCTGCAGAGACTTCCAGTCTAAAGCACTGCAGGCTCCAGTCCAGACAGAGATGCTGTTGGTCAGCAGACTCTCTAAAGTGCCTCTGTAGAATGTGGTGAGAATGGGGGAAGGGAACTGTGCTCTTTTCATCCGACGCAAAAATTATATGTATGGAAGAGGCACTTGTGTAAATGGTAAATAAAAACAGAATACAATGATTTGCAAATCCTTTTCAACCTATACTCAATTGAATAGACTGCAAAGACAAGATATTTAACCTTCGAACTGGAGAACGTAGTTATTTTTTGCAAATATTAGCTCATTTGGAATTGGATGCCTGCAACATGTTTCAAAAAAGCTGGCACAAGTGGCAAAAAAGACTGAGAAAAGTTGAGGAATGCTCATCAAACACTTATTTGGAACATCCCATAGGTGAACAGGCTAATTGGGAACAGGTGGGTGCCATGATTGGGTGTTAAAAGCACTTTCCAAGAAATGCTTAGTTATTCACAAACAAGGATGGGGCGAGGGTCACCATTTTGTGAACAAATGCGTATTTGTCGAACAGTTTAAAAACAACATTTCTCAACGAGCTATTGCAAGGAATTTAGGGATTTCACCACCTACGGTCCGTAATATCATCAAAAGGTTCAGAGAATCTGGAGATATCACTGCCCGTAAGCGATGATATTACGGACCTTCGATCCTTCAGGCGGTACTGCATCAAAAAGCGACATCAGTGTGTAAAGGATATCACCACATGGGCTCAGGAACACTTCAGAAAACCACTGACAGTAACTACAGTGTGTCGCTACATATGTAAGTGAAAGTTAAAACTCTCCTATGCAAAGCGAAAACCATTCATCAACAGCACCCATAAACACTGCCGGCTTCGCTGGGCCTGAGCTCATCGAAGATGGACTGATGCAAAGTGGAAAAGTGTTCTGTGGTCTCACGAGTCCACATTTCAAATTGTTTTTGGAAACTGCGTGTCCTCCGTTCCAAAGAGGAAAAGAACCATCCGGATTGTTATAGGCGCAAAGTGGAAAAGCCAGCATGTGTGATGGTATGGGGGTGTATTAGTGCCCAAGACATGGGTAACTTACACATCTGTGAAGGCACCATTAATGCTGAAAGGTACATACAGGTTTTGGAGCAACATATGTTGCCATCCAAGCAACGTTATCATGGACGCCCCTGCTTATTTCAGCAAGACAATGCCAAGCCACGTGTTACAACAGTGTGGCTTCATAGTAAAAGAGTGCGGGTACTAGACTGGCCTGCCTGTAGTCCAGACCTGTCTCCCATTGAAAATGTGTGGCGCAATATGAAGCCTAAAATACCACAACGGAGACCTCGGACTGTTGAACAACTTAAGCTGTACATCAAGCAAGAATGGGAAAGAATTCCACCTGAAAAGCTTCAAAAATTGGTCTCCTCAGTTCCCAAACGTTTACTGAGTGTTGTTAAAAGGAGAGGCCATGTAACACAGTGGTAAAAACGCCCCTGTGCCAACTTTTTTGCACTGTGTTGCTGCCATTAAATTCTAAGTTAATGATTATTTGCAACAACAAAAAAGAAGTTACTCAGTTCGAACCTTAAATATCTTGTCTTTGCAGTCTATTCAATTGAATATATGTTGAAAAGGATTTGCAAATCATTGTATTCTGTTTTTATTTACTAATCGCTGGTTTTGAGTTTTGTGTGTATATATATATATATATATATATATATATATATATATATATATATATATACGCTTCTGTTCATCAATATAGTGATGTATTAGGTGTGCAATGACGTGTATATTATCTTTATAATCAACACATTGTATTCGTCTCACAAATAAACACCTGTGATCCATCCTGAGAATCTCAACAGCACAGAACCTTATCTCAAATATTAAAGTAAAATATCCAGCTTAGACAAAAGTGTATGGAAGGAGATCGACTGGCTTGCAAACACCAAATGTTAGCAGTTCTGAAACTATATATGACATAATTGATCAAAAATTAAATGGTGGCGTAATGGTGAATTATTGGAGTATATGGCATTTCGGTGTGTTAAGAACAACAATATCACCGAACCAAAAACTGTGTCTACAAATCGTGATAAGATCCACACTGTGAATTTTTTCCACACATACTAACTCCTTTAAGCCATATGTATCTAAGTTTGATTTAACTACAGTGTTCTCTCCTAATGACATAGTGGAATGAATGCTGAAATGTGAAATAATGCACTTATATGAGCTACTGTAGGGGAAACCCATGTTTAGCATGTTAAAGACCCACCGCAACCTTCTACCTAAAAAAAAAGGGGACGTCACAGTTCATACATCCAGAGCGTGCATCCTCAAGGGGAAGAAAAATGGCCTGACCATGTCACTCGCATGGCGCTCTGTTATTAAGTCATATGATTTGTTGGCTGATCTAGAGCCAAGGAGTGAGTATGTTTTGGGGTTTCACACTGAACTGTGCGTAGTCATTATGTGCTTTCATGGTGGTTTGCTTCTGATGTGTCTCGTTTTTTTTTGCTATCGCCGCATCTCAACGACATGGCTAGAATGTATCCTTATTTTTTTAAATGTCTTTATGTGCTGTTGCCTCTAAAGCAGGGCTATTCAACTGGCAACCCGGGAGACCAACGTTTTTGCAGCAAATTCCTAAAAACGCCAGAGTGCTTCTGTTTAATGGAAGAACTTGGACAATATGCAAAACTTGTGTTGGCAAATCCTTGCATGGACATTTTTAAAAGGGAAATGCACTGTTTTTTGGTACTTTGCCTATAGTTCGCAATTTTTATGAGAGACAAAAATACAATTGTCTTCTTTTTATTTTTTAGGAATTTTAAAGTATTTAAAAAAATACGCTAGGAAGATGCGGCTAATGGGAATCAACGTTGTAGCCTTCAAAGCCGTCTAAAAAAACTTAAAAACCCTCCATCAAGATTTTGTATACATACTGCAAGTCTATATATAATGTAGTAACAAACACATTCATAACAATATGTACAATATTTACCATATTTTGGTAATTTTAAGCATTGCCGGAACATATTTTCTCAGTGCATTAATTTCCCATTCAATAGCAGCGCAATTTCAGCAACAAATGTGTGTCCTACTTCCCGAAACAAACGCGGGTGTTTTCTAATCATGGCAGACTTGGTAACAAATAACAAAAACTGCTACCGTATTTTTCGGAGTATAAGCCGAAAATGCATAATAAAGAAGGAAAAAAACATATATAAGTCGCACTGGAGCCCGGCCAAACTATGAAAAAAACTGCGACTTATAGTCCGATAAAATACGTACTTTTGGACTAATGAGGATTCACAACCTTATCTTTTTGAAGCTGAACCTATGGAGGATGAAGCACAAAGGAAAGGTGAAATATTGGAGCAAATGGAAGCCGAGAGAGTGAGGTCGCCGGGACTTTGATGCTGTAAACGTGGAACTTGGAGCCAAGCTATTTCGAGATAAATGGAGTGCTTTCCCAAAAACATCTCCAGCCAGCTGGACCAAAGAGACAACTGTCCATTGAGTATGTCACTAAAATATGTGATACACACGGCACATCATGCACGTTATTACCACTACAGTGCATATGCTATCAAGCTTGCTGTGTACAAAAAACATTAAATGTGGGCTAATACTTTACAGATACTGTAATATGGTTGTTCATGTTTTTCAGTCGATACAGATCGGTGTTCTATCGCTTTGTGTTGTGCATTACAAACTCAAAAGCGATTCGGACGCTGACGTAGAAGCTAGCGTATCTCTCGCTGTAGCAATGCCGACGGGTTCCTACACTGGACATTGTCGCTAAAGCCAAATATGTAATACAGGTTCATCATCGGCGGGCACTCAAAACGAGTATGACAATCCTCCTGGTAGGGGTGTATCCCTTTATGGAGGATGCCTGTGCGTGACTTTGTTTTACGTTGGGAGACTGGTGCACAGTCTCCCAACAGATAACAGACAGTCACTACACGATCCTTGATAGAATCCGGTCAGGGTCCAGTGGCATGGAGTACAAGACGACTGTGGACCCTTTTCTGCTGCAGCCTTCGTCGCCGTTGTGGTAGTTTTTAAATCTACCGTCTTCCGCCTGCTCCTACGTTGAGGTCTTCACCGTATCCCTGGCTAGGGGGCAGTCAGGTACTAGGCCTTTGCCAAGGGCCACCTGGGGTAACAGTAGTAAAGGGGTTAACCTCCTAGTGCCCCAAGACCTCATAGAGGAGCCTCCACTGCCAGATGCACTTTAACGTCATGCCCAGGACAAATAATGTATTAACAAACACATTCATAACAATATGTACAATATTTACCATATTTTGGTCATTTGAAGCATTGCCGGAACATATTTCCTCAGCGCATTTATTTCCGTTTCAATAGCAGCGCAATTTCGGCAACAAATGTGTGTCCTACTTCCCGAAACAAACACGGGTGTTTTCTAATCATGGCAGACTTGGTAACAAATAACAAAAACTACTACCGTGTTTTTCGGAGTATAAGTCGCACCGCAGTATGCATAGTAAAGAAGGAAAAAAACATATATAAGTCGCACTGGAGCCCGGCCAAACTATGAAAAAAACTGCGACTTATAGTCCGATAAAATACGTACTTTTGGACTAATGAGGATTCACAACCTTATCTTTTTGAAGCTGAACATATGGAGGATGAAGCACAAAGGAAAGGTGAAATATTGGAGCAAATGGAAGCCGAGAGAGTGAGGTCGCTGGGACTTTGATGCTGTAAACTTGGAACTTGGAGCCAAGCTATTTCGAGATAAATGGAGTGCTTTCCCAAAAACATCTCCAGCCAGCTGGACCAAAGAGACAACTGTCCATTGAGTATGTCACTAAAATATGTGATACACACGGCACATCATGCACGTTATTACCACTACAGTGCATATGCTATCAAGCTTGCTGTGTACAAAAAACATTAAATGTGGGCTAATACTTTACAGATACTGTAATATGGTTGTTCATGTTTTTCAGTCAATACAGATCGGTGTTCTATCGCTTTGTGTTGTGCATTACAAACTCAAAAGCGATTCGGACGCTGACGTAGAAGCTAGCATATCTCTCGCTGTAGCAATGCCGATGGGTTCCTACACTGGACAAAGAGTTCCTCCATGTTCGCTCTTACAATAACATTGTCGCTAAAGCCAAATATATAATACAGGTTCATCATCGGCGGGCACTCAAAACGAGTATGACAATCCTCCTGGTAGGGGTGTATCCCTTTATGGAGGATGCCTGTGCGTGACTTTGTTTTACGTTGGGAGACTGGTGCACAGTCTCCCAACAGATAACAGACAGTCACTACACGATCCTTGATAGAATCCGGTCAGGGTCCAGTGGCATGGAGTACAAGACGACTGTGGACCCTTTTCTGCTGCAGCCTTCGTCGCCGTTGTGGTAGTTTTTAAATCTACCGTCTTCCGCCTGCTCCTACGTTGAGGTCTTCACCGTATCCCTGGCTAGGGGGCAGTCAGGTACTAGGCCTTTGCCAAGGGCCACCTGGGGTAACAGTAGTAAAGGGGTTAACCTCCTAGTGCCCCAAGACCTCATAGAGGAGCCTCCACTGCCAGATGCACTTTAACGTCATGCCCAGGACAAATAATGTATTAACAAACACATTCATAACAATATGTACAATATTTACCATATTTTGGTCATTTGAAGCATTGCCGGAACATATTTCCTCAGCGCATTTATTTCCGTTTCAATAGCAGCGCAATTTCGGCAACAAATGTGTGTCCTACTTCCCGAAACAAACACGGGTGTTTTCTAATCATGGCAGACTTGGTAACAAATAACAAAAACTACTACCGTGTTTTTCGGAGTATAAGTCGCACCGCAGTATGCATAGTAAAGAAGGAAAAAAACATATATAAGTCGCACTGGAGCCCGGCCAAACTATGAAAAAAACTGCGACTTATAGTCCGATAAAATACGTACTTTTGGACTAATGAGGATTCACAACCTTATCTTTTTGAAGCTGAACATATGGAGGATGAAGCACAAAGGAAAGGTGAAATATTGGAGCAAATGGAAGCCGAGAGAGTGAGGTCGCTGGGACTTTGATGCTGTAAACTTGGAACTTGGAGCCAAGCTATTTCGAGATAAATGGAGTGCTTTCCCAAAAACATCTCCAGCCAGCTGGACCAAAGAGACAACTGTCCATTGAGTATGTCACTAAAATATGTGATACACACGGCACATCATGCACGTTATTACCACTACAGTGCATATGCTATCAAGCTTGCTGTGTACAAAAAACATTAAATGTGGGCTAATACTTTACAGATACTGTAATATGGTTGTTCATGTTTTTCAGTCAATACAGATCGGTGTTCTATCGCTTTGTGTTGTGCATTACAAACTCAAAAGCGATTCGGACGCTGACGTAGAAGCTAGCATATCTCTCGCTGTAGCAATGCCGATGGGTTCCTACACTGGACAAAGAGTTCCTCCATGTTCGCTCTTACAATAACATTGTCGCTAAAGCCAAATATATAATACAGGTTCATCATCGGCGGGCACTCGAAACGAGTATGACGATCCTCCTGGTAGGGGTGTATCCCTTTATGGAGGATGCCTGTGCGTGACTTTGTTTTACGTTGGGAGACTGGTGCAAGTCTCCCAACAGATAACAGACAGTCACTACACGATCCTTGATAGAATCCGGTCTGGGTCCAGTGGCATGGAGTCCAAGACGACTGGGGACCCTTTTCTGCTGCAGCCTTCGTCCGCCATCGCAGCCGTTGTGGTAGTTTTTAAATCTACCGTCTTCCGTCTGCTCCTCCGTTGAGGTCTTCACCGTATCCCTGGCTAGGGGGCAGTCAGGTACTAGGCCTTTGCCAAGGGCCACCTGGGGTAACAGTAGTAAAGGGGTTAACCTCCTAGTGCCCCAAGACCCCATAGAAGAGCCTCCGCTGCCGGATGCACTTTAACGTCATGCCCAGGACAAATAATGTATTAACAAACACATTCATAACAATATGTACAATATTTATCATATTTTGGTCATTTGAAGCATTGCCGGAACATATTTCCTCAGCGCATTTATTTCCGTTTCAATAGCAGCGCAATTTCGGCAACAAATGTGTGTCCTACTTCCCGAAACAAACGCGGGTGCTTTCTAATCATGGCAGACTTGGTAACAAATAACAAAAACTACTACCGTGTTTTTCGGAGTATAAGTCGCACCGGAGTATAAGTCGCACCTGCCGAAAATGCATAATAAAGAAGGAAAAAAACATATATAAGTCGCACTGGAGCCCGGCCAAACTATGACAAAAACTGCGACTTATAGTCCGAAAAGTACGTACTTTTGGACTAATGAGGATTCACAACCTTATCTTTTTGGAGCTGAACATATGGAGGATGAAGCACAAAGGAAGGGTGAAATATTGGAGCAGATGGAAGCCGAGAGAGTGAGGTCGCCGGGACTTTGATGCTGTAAACGTGGAACTTGGAGTCAAGCTATTTCGACATAAATGGAGTGCTTTCCCAAAAACATCTCCAGCCAGCTGGACCAAAGAGACAACTGTCCATTGAGTAAGTCACTAAAATATTGATCATGATACACGCGGCACATAATGCGCGTTATTACAACTACAGTGCATACACTATCAAGCTCGCTGTGTACAAAAAAACATTAAATGTGGGCTAATACTTTACAGATACTGTAATATGGTTGTTCATGTGTTTCAGTCAATACAGATCGGTGTTCTATCGCTTTGTGTTGTGCATTACAAACTCGAAAGCGATTCGGACGCTGACGTAGAAGCTAGCGTATCTCTCGCTGTAGCAATGCTGTCACCATTTTGAACTCGAACTTATAATAAATAATTCACCCCTATACAATATCCTACCCTAATACCCTCCTGTGCAATATTACCCTTCGAGTGCAATATATCCGACACATATTGTTATCACTCCGGTACTCTTGTCTTGTTCTGTATATTGTACAGTATTTTGTATATTGTTTTGTATATTGTACAGGATTGCTTATTATTTTTATTGAATAGTAGTCTATTTATTTCAATTCTTAGTTTTATCTTTATTACTTCTTGTGTAATTTATTTTTATCCCATATTTGTTCCCACTACCGCACCTTAAGTTGGAGTCCTTAATCTCGTTATATGCAAATATAATGACAATAAATTCCATTCTATTCTATTCTATTCTATGCCGATGGGTTCCTCCACTGGACAAAGAGTTCCTCGATGTTCGCTCTTACAATAACATTGTCGCTAAAGCCAAAGATATTATACAGGTTACGGAACGTAAATTAAGTATTGTTGGCGGTTTTTAAATTAAATGTTAAATGGATTTAGAGGTAGAATTGATTGCTCCTATTAACTGCATTGCTCGCCACCGAGACTGAGCCAATTTTTACAAATTAGAATGCAAATATAGAATAATATATAATATATATATAATAATAATAATAACTCATAAGGATTGTGAACGATAGGCACAATTCTAAAAAAGTGCAGTGTCCCTCTAACCTTGCTAGCAAACATAGAACATTGTGGTCCAAAGTTTTGATTTACGTAACTGAGGCGTTCCTCAAGGCACTCTTTTGAGTCCTCTTTTTTTTCTTCTTTTTTTTTTTTTTTTTTTTGAAAATGTTTTCCTACAGTGATTTATGTAACTAAGGTGTTGCTGTAGTTGTTGTCTTGGCTGAATGAGCTGGTATCGGACACTTCGGTCTCCTTGGACGTATCCTCGCTCAACCATGCGGACTGGACACTGGCCAAGGGTGGAGTCGGCTCTCTTGGTTGCTTTGTTGGGTCTGCTCCTGTCTCTGGTCATTCTCCCCCCACCCCAGCAGACAATGGCGTGGAACACCGCAGAGACTACCACAATGTATACCGTATTTTCCGGAGTATAAGTCGCTCCGGAGAATAAGTCGCACCGGCCGAAAATGCATAATAAAGAAGGAAAAAAACATATATAAGTCGCATTTTTGGGGGAAATTTATTTGATAAAACCCAACACCAAGAATAGACATTTGAAAGGCAATTTAAAATAAATAAAGAATAGTGAACACCAGGCTGAATACGTGTACGTTATATGAGGCATAAATAACCAACTGAGAACGTGCCTGGTATGTTAACGTAACATATTATGGTAAGAGTCATTCAAATAACTATAACATATAGAACATGCTATATGTTTACCAAACAATCTGTCACTCCTAATCGCTAAATCCCATGAAATCTTATACGTCTAGTCTTTACGTCAGTGGTTCTCAAATGGGGGTACGCGTACCCCTGGGGGTACTTGAAGGTATGCCAAAGGGTATGTGAATTTTTTTTTAAATATTCTAAAAATAGCAACAATTCAAAAATCCTTTATAAATATATTTATTGAATAATACTTCAACAAAATATGAATGTAAGTTCATAAACTGAACATCAAATCAAGTAGGCTATTCCATTCATTACAATGCAACAATGCAATATTCAGTGTTGACAGCTAGATTTTTTGTGGACATGTTCCATAAAAATTGATGTTAAAGATTTCTTTTTTTGTGAAGAAATGTTTAGAATTAAGTTCATGAATCCAGATGGATCTCTATTACAATCCCCAAAGAGGGCACTTTAAGTTGATGATTACTTCTATGTGTAGAAATATTTATTTATAATTTAATCACTTGTTTATTTTTCAACAAGTTTTTAGTTATTTTTATATATTTTTTTCCAAATAGTTAAAAAAAGACCACTACAAATGAGCAATATTTTGCACTGTTATACAATTTAATAAATCAGAAACTGATGACATAGTGCTGTATTTTACCTCTTTAGCTCTTTTTTTCAACCAAAAATGCTTTGTTCTGATTAGGGGGTACTTGAATTAAAAACATTTTCACAGGGGGTACATCACTGAAAAAAAGGTTGAGAACCACTGTCTTGCGTGAATGAGGTAAATAATATTATTTGATATTTTACGGTAATGTGTTAATAATTTCACACATAAGTCGCTCCTCAGTATAAGTCGAAACTATGAAAAAAACTCTGACTTATAATCCGAAAAATACGGTATATATATATTTTTTTTCTCCGTTGTTTTACTTTTGTGACTGTGTTTAGAAGTGGCTGGTTGCATCAGCTCTGCTCTTTTAATGTCTTTAAAGTCCTTTGTGTTCTTTGATGTTTGACGTTTCCCTCTTACACACATGTTTATGTGTGCTATGGCTATGAGGTTTTTTCCCCTTGGATTCCGTCTGGACCCCCTCTCCAGGGTACCAGGCTTAGACTGATTTTTGTTTGTTTGTTCAGGTCCTGTCTTTTTCATCATTTGGGCAATTTAACGGGTGGCCCGCGAGTTAGGGCTTGGCGATATATTGATATTCTGGATATATCGCGGGTTTGTCTCTGTGCGATATAGAAAATGACTATATTGTGATATTCGAGTATACGTTCTCACGCAGTTGCTTTTAGCTGCGGGCATTACACTACAGGCTTTTTTCACTCTTTCTTGTCTCTCCTTCTCACAGAGACATAAAACAAGCGCACCTTCTTACATACATCACATACTGGCGCGTCATACGCCCTCGCTGAGCAGAGAGGTAGCAACATGGGTAACATTAGCTGTGGTGCTAGCGGAGTGGTGCGAGTGGTAATACGAGAGAAAGAAGGTGCGAATCTGGTAACAAATGAAGGAAGAATTAATTCCTAAAAAAAACCAGCACGGGGTCCATCGTCTGGCGGTGGTTTGCCTTCAAGTGGGAATATGTCGAACAAGTATGTGGCAAAAGCGTTGCTACAAAAAGTAGCACCGACTGCTAATTTGTAGCATCATTTGAAAAGTCACCCGCTAGAGAATGAAGAGTGCTTGAAACTCCGCATGTCAACATCTCCGTTCGGTGCCACACCCACAAAATGCCGAAGCAACCATTTCCACATCAACACCGTATGAAAAAATTAGTCAACAACAGAAGGAGATATCGTCCGCAGGAACCTACCACATAGCGAAGGACATAAACTATTTGATTTCCTATTATGCAGCTCAACTTTATTTGACAGTTATTGAAATACATACTTGCCAACCCTCCCGGATTTTCCGGGAGACTCCCGAAATTCAGCGCTTCTCCCGGGACAAATTTTCTCCCGAAAATCTCCCGAAATTCAGGCGGACCTGAGTGACGTGTCGACAGCCTGTTTTCACGTCCGCTTTCTCACAATATAAACAGCGTGCCTGCCCAATCATGTTATAACTGTAGAATGATCGAGGGCGAGTTCTTAGTTTCTTATGTGGGTTTATTGTTAGGCAGTTTCATTAACGTCCTCCCAGCGCGGTAACAACACACAACAACAGCAGTCACGTTTTCGTCTACCGTAAAGCAGTTCGTCTGCCGTAAACAGCAATGTTGTGACACTCTTAAACAGGGCAATACTGCCATCTACTCTACATGCATATGTGACAATAACATCTAGGGCTTTTAGAGAGTGCAGTGCACAACTGCCCACACAACAAGGAGACGAAGCAGAATGCATCATCAGAGAGGGTGTTCAGCATGGTTAGAAAAATAGTGACAGAGAATAGAACAAGGATGGACAATTCAACCCTTAACTCAACAATGAGTACATGAGTGTTATGTGTGTGTATATGTGTAAATAAATGAACATTGAAATTCAAGTATTTCTCTTATTTATATATGTATATATATACATATATATATAATGAATATATATATATATATATATATATATAGCTAGAATTCACTGAAAGTCAAGTATTTCTTATATGTATATGAAATACTTGATTTGGTGAATTCTAGCTGCAGATATACTCCTCCCCTCTTAACCACGCCCCCACCCCGACCACGCCCCCTACCCCAGACCATGGACCCCAAACCCCCCCACCCCCCCACCTCCCGAAATCGGAGGTCTCAAGGTTGGCAAGCATGTGAAATATCTTGTGTGACATCATGCACAAAAGTGCACTTTATTTGTTTTAAACTATTGTAGTGGCGTTCTGTACAAAAAGTGCACTTTAATTTAGTGTTGTTTTGATATGTCATCTTAGTGACATCATGCACAAAAGTGCACTAATAGCTTGTTTTAAAATGTCTCTGACAATCTTGCACGTTCTGTTTTGAAATGACATGAATGTTTGTGCCACTGCTTAATAACTGTTTAATAAATACAGTTTTGGTCACTTGACTTAGTTGTGATTTCCCTCTCTGCATGAAAGTTTAAAAGTAGCATATATTAATGCAGTATGAAGAAGAATGTTTTAATGTAGACACATAGAATCATCATACTGCTGTGATTATATGCATAAAGTGTTCATTCAAGGCTAAGGCAAAATATCGAGATATATATTGTGTATCGTGACATGGCTTAAAAATATCGAGATATTAATAAAAGGCCATATCGCCCAGCCCTACCGCGAGTTATAGTTCAAGAAACATTTTCTTTGCTGCTGCATCAGATTCTTTTTATATTCAGCGGCTACATGCTAAGGCGTCTCTCAATAGAACGTGCCGACGCGCTTCCTGGCAAAGGAGGGCAAACATTGCAGTGAATGCAGTCGTTTTCAAAGGCTTGTGTTGGCGTAGCACCTTCGAGAGGTCTTCTCTTGTCCTCCTGATTAGCTCGGGCTCAAGTGCTTGTTTGCACTTCGCAGCCTTAAACAATCTTTTGCGAAGGCCGTGCTTGGCGTCGGGAACGCTCAGGTGTACGATGGCAGCCGCTGTTTGCTCAGTGGTTTTCAGCACTCTTCTCACCCAATTAGGAAGCCATAGCAAACGAATATCTTCCTGTTGAAAGATATTAGATTGTTTCACCTTGGAGTCAGTTTGTCTATTGCGTTTGCTCAGGGAACAAACTTTAAAGCCAGAGGCAACCTTCCTGCACGCTGTGTATGTGCACTGTGATTCACCCAGAGTGTACCACCATAACAAAGGAAGTGATTTAAATAACATTTGCGGTCCCGGGAGAAGGCGCTCTAAGACATACTTTCCAGAGAATAGGATGAGTGTGTGTTTAATAAAAGACTGCGATCGGGCCTCCAGGTGTGTGTGCCTGCGGTTGTTTGGGCTTGTGAAGCGTCTTGCAGAGGTGCCTTCATGACAGTGCTAATGATAGGTTGCGGCAGGTGAAGGCATGAGTGTGTGTGTGAGTTAGTTTGGCTGACGATGACAAACACACTCACAAACACACACACACACACACACACACACACATTCTTGTATTTGTTATCTTCTTGAGACCTCCGAAAAATGCCTACCTCTATAGGACCACCCTTTATAGATATATACAGATTTGTATTTACAACATTAATAATATATACATCAGGGGCGTCACTAGCTTTTAAGGACAGGGGGGGCTTAGCCCCCAGGAGAGCGAACGTAGCGCACGAGCACAAAACTTCACAAACGGCTAACAAAGACTTAGAAATTATTCATTGTTATTATTATTTAAAAAATGCACGGGACAAAATGAAATGCTCTCCGGGACGATGGCTTTTAACCATTTTTTCCCTTTTTCTTTTTATGTATTTATTCATTTTACATTTTATATTAAATGTCTTGGTTTTTCCTCCCTCTGAAAATCCTATGAAATGTTTAACAAGCCATCCTATAATAATACAACAGCTATTAATGTAACAATACAATAAAACAAATCTATTTAATTATGTTTTTTTCATTATGTTAACATTAGGCTTATGTATATTACTTTATATAGATTCTACAAGAGTGATGTGGGTGTTTTCTATATGAACAAGTCCAAGGACCGCAAGCAAGGTCGCAGAGAAAATGCGGACTGGATTTTGAGTGATGTGGGCATTTTCTATATGAACAAGTGGAATGGATTGGATACCGACACACTAAAGGGGCTCTCTACCTTAAAGTACCAATGATTGTCACACACACACACTAGGTGTGGTGAAATGTGTCCTCTGCATTTGACCCATCCCCTTGTTCACCCCCTGGGAGGTGAGGGGAGCAGTGGGCAGCAGCGGTGCCGCGCCCGGGAATCATTTTTGGTGATTTACGCTATGAAGTGAGGGGAAACTGAGTGAATAATGACAGTTTATATGATTATGTATTTAAACTCATATTCGGGCCACTTTATAATGAATATGTCGGCATGTATTTGTAAAAAAAAAAAAAAAAAATTATATATATATATATATATATATATATATATGTATATATATATATATATAAATAACACCAAATTATTTAGGGGGGCTTTAGAATATTTTAGGCCTAACAACGCCAATGATATACATACTACGCGAATATAAAAAAGCTTGTTGTGACAAATTGAGTTGTAATTGGACAAGAAAAAAGGTCACAATTTCACAAGAAAAACTTAGAATTTCGGCAGTATTATAATAAAAGTCGTAATTTTACTCAACGCAAGTCAACATTTTACAAGGAAAACTGAACATTTGTGCAATGTTATGATAAAAGTTGGAATCGTACTCAATAACCGTCACAATTTTACAAGAAATGCTTCACATTTTGGCAATTTTTTGAAAAGAGTTGTAATTTTACTCGACACAAGTCACAATTTTATAAGAAAACTTGGTAACACTTTAGTATGGGGAACATATTCACCATTAATTAGTTGCTTATTAACATGCAATTTGGTAACATATTGGTTCTTAATTAGTCATTATTAAGTACTTATAATGCCTTATTCTGCATGGCCTGATTATACAACCAGTAAGCCATTAACTAAGAGTCTTCCCTCAATAACCTCAGAATTATTGCTTATTAGTAACCCTAACCCTAACCATAACCCTTACCCTTATATGTTCTCCTAGTGTCCAAATAACTCTAAATTAAGTCTTTGTTACTTTAATAAGCAACTAATTAATGGTGAATATGTTCCCCATACTAAAGTGATACCGAAAACTTTAAAATGTTGGCAATATAATAATAATAATCGGAATTTTACTTACAAATGTCATCATTTCACTCCAAAAATGTCACTGTTTTATAAGAACAACAAAAAAATTGGCAATATTGTGATACAAGTCAGAATTTTATATGACAAATGTCACCATTTTGCATTAAAAAGTAATAATTTTACATAAAAAAGTTATCATTTTACGAGAAAATATTGCAATATTACAGAAGCAGAAAGAACATAAGAAATTGTTCCCAATTGTATAAGAAAAATGTCTATACATTATTCAGAAAAAGACTGCTTTTAGTTAATAATTTTTTGTTGATTTTGTTTGTTTTCCTATTTACTTCAAGTTATTACAGTATGTCTCTATATACATACTTTTTTTTATTATTATTATTAATTTTGGCCAAAGAGGGCACATTTCAATTTCTTACACACACTTGTTATTACAGATGTTGGCCAGAGGGGGAGCACATAAAATTTTTACAGACACTTGTTATTTCATATGTTGACCAGAGGGGGAGCACTTTTAAAACCGACACACCGTCAATTAGAAAAATCCCTCCGTTTTGGGACCACCCTAATTTTGATAGAATGAGACATTGTCTATCAGATGCAATGGTTTCCGTATTGGGACCATGATTTCGGTCCTAACTTGTTCACCGGTCCTCATACGGAAGGTACTTTTCCTTGTTGATGTCACAAGTAGGGTAGAAATACAAGAACACATTTTGTATTTGTTACCTTCTTGAGACCTCCGAAAAATGCTTACCTCTTTAGGACCACCCTTTCTAGATATATAAAGATTTGTATTTACAACATTAATAATATATACATACTATGTCAATATAAAAAAGGTAAGCTTTTAGTTAATTATTATTTTTTTGTTTGTAATTGGTTTTTAATCTTCATTATTTACTTCAAGCTATTACAGTGTGTCTCTCTATATATATTTATTTTACAAAAATTCTCTTAGGAGTTTTAGAGAGACAATCACCATTGAAGCATGACTTTGCACGTTTGGACAGGACAGCGGGGCAACAATGTGACAGGGCGGGATGGAGCGGGGTGTTTGGGTGTTTCCATGGCAGGATTTCCCAGGAATCTGAGGCAAGGGCCAAACGTCGGGGAAACCCTCCACACAAACTTGAGACGCCTCTAACGGGAGCCTATGACGCGTGGTCCTAAAGACAGTAACGTTCCCTGCTAAGCTCATTATCAAGGGGATCCCCGTCCCAAATGATCAAATATCAGCCCCACATTTTTTATTGTTTTTTGGCCAGAAGGGGAGCACTTCACATTTTTACACACACTTGTTATTTCATATGTTGACCAGAGTGGGAGCACTTTTAAAACGGACACACCGTCAATTTGAAAAATCCCTCCTTTTGGGGATATGAGACATTCTCTATTAGATGCAATGGTTTTCCGTATTGGGACCATGACTTATATCCTAACTTGTTCACCGGTCCTCATATGGAAGGTACTTTTCCTTGTTGATGTCTCTAGAAGGGTAGAAATACAAGAACACACACACACACACACACACACACACACACACACACACACACACACACACACTCACACACACACACACACACACACGCAAACAGACATGTATGCATGTGCATGCACGCCTATAAACAACAATGCAGATGAAAATTACACCCGTGAAATCAGGACGAGTGGGCGCTTGCTAAGTGAAAGGCAAGTTTTGCAAGTCTCAGGTCACATGATCCGCTTGTCTGTCTCGAAAACAGGCGCCACAAACGAGTTGACTGAGGGGTCAAGTTCAGGTTAGAACACAGAAGGTCAAGTGCTTGTGCTTGTTTGACTGTCTTTGACTACTTGACCCCTCAATGTGGTTTGTGATTGTAGCTCCAAGCGAGTTTTAGCCTTTTTCCTAAATGTGAAGGTTTTATTCGATAATAGGCATGTGACTCTTACAACTCATGATTCATTTTGATTTAGATTCAACACGGTTCTCAATTCACACTGATTCTTGCAATATATTATTTGGTTTAACAATGTTAATGAAACATTTTGAGCACAGAATGCAGGTTACATAACCTCCTTTTGACTGCTGACATAGGATGCCTGGCTAATAAGCCAGTGATTGACTAAGTAAGTGGTGACATTAAAGTTGTATTTAAAAAAACAAAAAAAAAAAAAAACTTGTTTTGTTGTTCAAACCATTTTTTTAAAGTCATGATCAGATAAACGCAAATCGTGATTCGTATGTGGTTTGATTTTTTTCAGCACCCCTACTACAAACCCCGTTTCCATATGAGTTGGGAAATTGTGTTAGATGTAAATATAAACGGAATACAATGATTTGCAAATCCTTTTCAACCCATATTCAATTGAATGCACTACAAAGACAAGATATTTGATGTTCAAACTCATAAACTTTATTTATTTTGTTTGCAAATTATAATTAACTTAGAATTTCATGGCTGCAACATGTGCCAAAGTAGTTGGGAAAGGGCATGTTCACTACTGTGTTACATGGCCTTTCCTTTTAACAACACTCAGTAAACGTTTGGGAAGTGAGGAGACACATTTTTTAAGCTTCGCAGGTGGAATTATTTCCCATTCTTGCTTGATGTACAGCTTAAGTTGTTCAACAGTCCGGGGGTCTCCGTTGTGATATTTTAGGCTTCATAATGCGCCACACATTTTCAATGGAAGACAGGTTTGGACTACAGGCAGGCCAGTCTAGTACCAGCACTCTTTTACTATGAAGCTACGTTGATGTAACACGTGGCTTGGCATTGTCTTGCTGAAATAAGCAGGGGCGTCCATGGTAACGTTGCTTGGATGGCAACATATGTTGCTCCAAAACCTGTATGTACCTTTCAGCATTAATGGCGCCTTCACAGATGTGTAAGTTACCTGTGTCTTGGGCACTAATACACCCCCATACCATCACACATGCTGGCTTTTAAACGTTGCGCCTATAACAATCGGATGGTTCTTTTCCTCTTTGGTCCGGAGGACACGACGTCCACAGTTTCCAAAAACAATTTGAAATGTGGACTCGTCAGACCACAGAGCACTTTTCCACTTTGTATCAGTCCATCTTAGATGAGCTCAGGCCCAGCGAAGCCGACGGCGTTTCTGGGTGTTGTTGATAAACGGTTTTCGCCTTGCATAGGAGAGTTTTAACTTGCACTTACAGATGTAGCGACCAACTGTAGTTACTGACAGTGGGTTTCTGAAGTGTTCCTGAGCCCATGTGGTGATATCCTTTACACACTGATGTCGCTTGTTGATGCAGTACAGCCTGAGGGTTCGAAGGTCACGGGCTTAGCTGCTTACGTGCAGTGATTTCGCCAGATTCTCTGAACCCTTTGATGATATTACGGACCGTAGATGGTGAAATCCTTAAATTCCTTGCAATAGCTGGTTGAGAAAGGTTTTTCTTAAACTGTTCAACAATTTGCTCACGCATTTGTTGACAAAGTGGTGACCCTCGCCCCATCCTTGTTTGTGAATGGAATCTACTTTTATACCCAATCATGGCACCCACCTGTTCCCAATTTGCCAGTTCACCTGTGGGATGTTCCAAATAAGTGTTTGATGAGCATTCCTCAACTTTATCAGTATTTATTGCCACCTTTCCCAACTTCTTTGTCACGTGTTGCTGGCATCAAATTCTAAAGTTAATGATTATTTGCACAAAAAAAAAAGTTTTTCAATTTGAACATCAAATATGTTGTCTTTGTAGCATATTCAACTGAATATGGGTTGAAAATGATTTGCAAATCATTGTATTCCGTTTATATTTACATTTAACATAATTTCCCAACTCATATGGAAACGGGATTTGTAGATAATCTATAAAATTTCACATATTTTTACTAGCGATATCACAATATCAACATTGTATGTTACGTTTATTGTAACCAAAATTATCACGGTTATTATCACTATCACAGGGTTGTTGAATTTGCTCAAAAAGTACTGAAATATTTTAGTTTTGGAAAAGAACATTGAATTATGTTTTGTCTTCTTAAAAGCCATGTTATTGTTGGAGTGTTTAAATATGTTTACCGTCTTCCGTTTTCATTTGTAAATGTTTTAGAGTGTTTCTTAATAATAAAAGCAAAACGGGGTTTGGGGCTTCACTTACGGTTTGTGTGACCCCACGTGGGGAAAAAAAACGTTTTTGGTCAATATAAACAAACATGAAAAAATACCATTAATTCCTCCTCGCTTTGAAACCTGCTCCTTACATAATGCTGAGTTTTCCGAGTTCACGAGCTTCACATGCTGCCAATAAATTTTGCCCCGTCACATCAGACCAATGCAATTGCCAAACCGGTCACATTGGCCCAATACAATTGCACTCACACGATCATCCATTCACACATTTAGCACACTATGGACTCACCGTCATCATGGAGAAGAAACGATGAAATGTACAAGACAGAGTCGAAGAAAAGAAAACAGATGCCGCACAGTTCATACATCCACCACCACTAACGGGTCTCAAAAGGCCGAAAAAGATAGAGGAGGATGAGGAGAAGGACAAAGACCAGACTTATTTACTTCTCCGGTAGGTTGCTGTGTGCTGTGTTACAGACATGTATCAATGTGTACACCTGTGGCTTATGCACTTATGCGGCCAATATATGTACAAAATAAAATGTGTCCGAAAATTAGGGGAGTGTGGCTTATAGTTAGCTCAGAAATTACGGTAAAATGCATTTTTTCTGCACCTTTATACGGATCTTCACTAAAATGTAACATGCATGCCTCAACACGTCATAGCAGTTTATGTGAAATGATTAAGACACGATGAAAACGTAATGGATGGGACCAGGTGTTTTTGACCAAAATATATCAACTTACCGTATTTTCCGGACCGAAGGGCGCACTGCCGATGAATGGTCTATGTTCGATGTTTGTTCATATATAAGGCGCACCGGATTATAGGGCGCATTAAAGGAGTCATATTATTATAATTTTTTTTCTAAATGTAAAACACTTCCTTGTGGTCTACATAACATGTAATGGTGGTTCTTTGGTCAAAATGTTGCATAGATGATGTTTTACAGATCATCTTCTAGCAGGTTTCTGACAGTCGCTTCCGGATGTGCCGTTTTGTGGGCGGTCTTATTTACGTGGCTCACCTTCGACAGCGTCTTCTCCCCGTCATCTTTGTTGTAGCGGTGTAGCGTGCAAGGACGGGAGTGGAAGAAGTGTCAAAAGATGGAGCTAACTGTTTTATTGACATTCAGACTTTACTTAAATCAATAGCGGAGCAGCTTCTCATCATCCGGAAACAACAAAGAGGCCGGAAATGTGTCCCGTGAAAAACTGTCCGACCGGAACTCTCCTTGGGTGAATAATGTAAACTCACTACACCGGTATGTTTTAACGCTTTCATGGCGAGTTTACTGACAGATATAAGTAAGAACTTTACACTACTTTATATTAGAAATGGCAACAGCGGAGGATGAATGTCACATAACAAGAAGATAAAGAAAAAGAAGAAGCTTATCAACTATGGTGTCGGAACGGACTACAAAGGCGGACGCACACAATTTTTCAGGATTTATGCAAAATCCCAAATACAAATCAGTAGGTACCAGAAGGTAAGAAAAGTTGATTTTGCACAATAGTGCAAAACAAAACGCCAGATAATACGTCTTACCTTATACACACACCATAATAATACTCGTATGTTTAATGCGCCGACAATCCATCAAGCGGTGCGGCTTCATAGCTTACCAAAGTCGTCCTAAAACAATGTGATAGGTTTCTGAGCGCCGTGTGTAATGTTCTATAATTTCAATGGAACATATAAAATGTTGGTGTTCTTTACTTGAGTCATATTGGCATCATATTGCAGTCTGCACGTGTCTCTTATATTTGACTGCCATCTACTGGTCTCACTTATCATTACACCATGTACCAAATAAAATTGCTTCGAGTTCGGTAAGCAAAACCAGAATTATTCCTGACATTAGGTGCACCGGGTTATAAGGCGCAATGTCGAGTTTTGAGAAGAAGAAAAAAGATTTTAAGTGTGCCTTATAGTCCGGAAAATACGGTAAGCTTTTTTGAGAGGCACTGATATCGAAATTTTGGTTTCCAGACAATGAAAGTTCTTGTCTTTGGCTCGGCCGCCACTTTTGATTTTTTCTCATTTCAAGACAAGCAAATACTTGAAACTCATTAAAGCTGCCCTTCGTCACAGCACATCCCCTAATATGTAAACGTAACAGCCCCACAAAAGATGGTCATTCTTGGGGCATGCATCTCCTGGAAATAAAACAAGTCGACTTTCCACACCCCACACAAAATGATGCTCCTAAAAAGACTTTTTGTACAGTGGGACATTCCGTATCGGTCTCACAAGATCTGTGTGGAAATACCGTCAAGAGACAGACTACAAGCAAGCTATTGTCTTATTTTCTGTAGTCATGCTGTGGGATGGGCTCGTGATGTGTGCATGTTTGATTTTAAAGTACATTTTGTAGTGTTGTCTATGGATGTTCTCATTGATCCAGGGCAGTCAAATATTCACGACTGTACGGTTTGGTTTGTCTTTGAAGAATGTTCGATTCTCGTCCAAGTAGGCTTGATTAGTTCATGCTCATAGATCGGTCAGATCTAGCCTAGTAGCTGGTGCCAAAACCCCAACTATTTATACTCCAACACAAGGAGGGTGTGCTTAGGTAAGGATGGTTTTGCCCTAGTGAGAAATGCTTCTTTTATTAGCAGGTTAGCATTCCATTTAGTTGTAAAATACTTCTTTTGTGCCATGTTTTAAAACTGAATGGAATGCTAAAATGGGTGATTACGACTGATTTTGGGCTGGTAGTGGTCGTTCCACAGTGATCGTTCTGCCACACAATACCTTAATGCTAACGAGGGGAACGCCCACTTTAGTGTCGTTGGCATTGACAGAAGTGTTGCTATTTTGGATCTCAACAATTGTTCATTTTCACGACAAAAGGGCGGAACCTTGCTTGCATAGGCACACCCTCCTTTTGTTTCAGTATACATAGTTGGGGTTTTGGCACCAGTTACTGGACTAGATCTGACAAATGTAAGTCTTTGTGCATAAACTTATTACAAATACTCAGGACTGAGTAATCTACTCGCATTTGCCGCTAAAAATAGGTTGTGCGAGTATTAAAAAAAGGGGCACACATGCGAATATAGATTTTTACCCTTTAATTTGCATTTTGCTCCCAAAATAAATCCAGCCAATGTTGATTAAACTAGAGCAAAATGTTTGCACGTCTGTATAGTTCTTCGGAATTAACTTAAACCATAACCATAACCAAATGTACAAGTGATTGACGCGAGGTGTCACTGATCACTGCAGCACTGTGTGTCCCTCTTCCTCCTCCTCCATGCACAGAGATGGGCGCCACCGCTATTAGCTCACACACTCAAAATCTTCAAACACGAAAAAAAACAACAATGTCTTAGTTGAAGGAACTAGTCTGTAAAAGCAGTTTTAATTTTGTTGACTAAACACATTGACTAAAACAATGACAAAATTAATTGACAATTTAGTCAACGATTTAAAACGAGACAACATATTGACAGTGACAAAATCCAATTATATTTAATTTTGTCTTCAAGCAGGTGTATGTGGTGGAGGGCCGGGTGAAAAAGTACAAAGGGTATCCAATCAGAACTAGCGTTTTGTAAGACAAGGTGTTTTGATTTTCTACTCAATATAGGACACCACTACAATATGTCTTCTCCACCGTGACGATAAGAAGAGAAGACATATGGACGCAATTCACCTTTGCCGCGGAAGACAACAAAACAACCTGAAACCCTGTGACTTCATTTTTCTCCGGTATAAATACAACCAACTTCAAGCACCATCTGCAGACTAACCATTGGGACATCCACGCAGCAGTAAGTAGGCCGAAGCTAATATTTGGAAATGACTCATACTCTACTGAATTTCTGTTACTGTTACTATACCACATACTTGTCCGAAAATAAATACTGACTGAGAAACAAACTACTTGATCAGCTGAGCCGAGCTTACCCGCCGATACATATACTTTTCCAGTGCACTTTAATGGATGTTCAGTTGATGTTCTGTTCAGCTATTAATTGCACAACTTGACAACCTAAAATAGCATATTTGTCAGTTTTCAAGCTAAACACAAAGAAAGACAGTTACAGTCGTGGTCAAAAAGTTTGCATACACTTGTAAAGAACATAATGTCATGGCTGTCTTGAGTTTCCAATAATTTCTACAACTCTTATTTTTTTGTTATAGAGTGATTGGAGCACATACTTGTTTGTTACAAAAAAACATTCAAGAAGTCTGACCACAGAACTTTCCTCCAGAAGGTCTTATCTTTGTCCATGCGATGTCAGATGAAAGAAAAATTAAGCTGTTTGGCCACAATACCCAGCAATATGTTTGGAGGAGAAAAGGTGAGGCCTTTAATCCCAGGAACACCATTCCTACCGTCAAGAATGGTGGTGGTAGTATTATGCTATGGGCCTGTTTTGCTGCCAATGGAACTGGTGCTCTACAGAAAGTAAATGGAACAATGAAAAAGGAGGATTACCTCCAAATTCTTCAGGACAACCTAAAATCATCAGCCCGGAGGTTGGGTCTTGGGCGCAGTTGGGTGTTCCAACAGGACAATGACCCCAAACACACGTCAAAAGTGGTAAAGGAATGGCTAAATCAGGGTAGAATTAAGGTTTTGGAATGGCCTTCCCAAAGTCCTGTGGACCACGTTTCTAATTTCAATATATATATATATATATATATATATATATATATATATATACGCACTTGTTATGTCTTTTTACGCATTGAAATCAGAAAGGACGCGCATTTCCGGTAGTTCGGAATTTTTTTTTATCTAAAAAGGTAAACAGTACAGTAAGTGCTTGATTTTGTAATGTGTAATTCCCATAAGGGTATTTTAGTACAATATGCAGAAATAAAATGTGCCAGTGGTTCTCGTCAGCCAGAGAACTTTGATTTTTGGGCGGCAGCGGTAAAGTTTAGATTCATGAAGGAAAGATCCATGAAGGAAAGAAGAAAGTGAATGAATGTTTATAACTGAATACATTTACATATGCATAAAAAAAAAATAATTGTATTATTTTTAAAAATAATTAAGTAACGTTTATGACAACATTTTCCCAAAACAATATAGACTGTGAGATATAACAGGATAATGTATACATTTATCATTTGTTTTCAAAACAGTTACAAAAAAGTGGGACCCCAAAAATTTACTTTGGGACCCCATTTTTATGACTTGAAAATTCCTAGCGCCAACACTGATATATATACATATATATATATATATATATATATATATATATATATATATATATATATATATATATATATATACATAATGTTTTTATTCATGCACCTAAGTTGCAAGTAAACTTTCAATGTTGATGTTGTGCATTCATTAGAAAAAAAAGAATTACATTTATGGCAAGCAAACAAATTTACTATTTTCCCTAAAATACTTATTGAACCTATTAAGTGTGTTTTATCCGATTACTCGAGTATACAAACATACAAATCACTACATTACTCAATTACTAAATTAATTGATAGCTGCAGCCCTGGACTAATTACATAATTGATTAGAAGAAAACAAGTATTTTTAAGAGACTAGGGTTGTATGGTATACCGGTATTAGTATAGTACCGCGATACTAATTAATCATTTTCCGTACGATACCGTCTCTGAAACGTACCGGTCACACACCTCCCCGCACCCGCGTCAAAGTCACGTCGTGTCATTGCTGGTTTACGAGCAGACGAGCATGTTCGGCGGCGCACAATCTCAGAGTACTTACACGCAGACACAGTGTGTAGACAGAAAAGGGAGAACAGACACATTTTGGCTTAAAAACTAACGATAAAGGTGAAGTTATAACACTGAAAAGCCCTCAGAAAGAGGTGCTTTAAGACATGACTAGCTAGCTAGCGGCTAACGTCCATCCGCTGTCAGCAGTGTTGTAGCTACTTCTAAATCACTAATCCTTGTCTCCATGGCGACAAATAAAGTAAGTTTCTTACAAGTATCATCCCTGCAGGACGAGGAATAGCTAAACATGCTTCACTACACACCGTAGCTCACCGGCGTCAAAATGTAAACAAACGCCATTGGTGGATCTACACCCGACATCCACTGTAATGATACCAAGTACAGGACCGTATCTAGTTGATACTACTATGATCACATCGATATTTTTTGGCATCACAACATCTTCTTTTGTTTTTTTTAAATGTATATCATGTTTATAAACTCAGGAAATATGTCCCTGGACACATGAGGACTTTGAATATGACCAATGTATGATCCTGTAACTACTTGGTATCGGATTGATACCCAAATTTGTGGTATCATCCAAAACTAGATATTATCGGCCGATAAATGCTTTAAAATGTAATATCAGAAATTATCGGTATCGTTTTTTTTATTATCAGTATCGGGTTTTTTTGTATTTTTTTGTATTTATTTTTTTTATTAAATCAACATAAAAAACACAAGATACACTTACAATTAGTGCACCAACCCAAAAAAAAAAAAACACCGCCATTCACACAAAAAGGTTGTTTCTTTCTGTTATTAATATTCTGGTTCCTACATTATATATCAATATTTATCAATACAGTCTGCAAGGGATACAGTCCGTAAGCACACATGATTGTGTGTGCTGCTGGTTCACTAATAGTACTAACCTTTAACAGTTAATTTTTTTCATTAATTACTAGTTTCTATGTAACTGTTTTTATAATGTTTTACTTTCTTTTTTATTCAAGAAAATGTTTTTAATTTATTTATCTTATTTTATTTTATCTTTTTTTTTAAAAAGGATCTTATCTTCACCATACCTGGTTGTCCAAATTAGGCATAATAATGTGTTAATTCCACGACTGTATATATCGGTATCGGTTGATATCGGTATCGGTAATTAAAGAGTTGGACAATATCGGAATATCGGATATCGGCAGAAAGCCATTATCGGACATCCCTATCCAAAACTAATGTAAAGTATCAAACAACAGAAGAATAAGTGATTATTACATTTTAACAGAAGGGTAGATAGAACATGTTAAAAGAGAAAGTAAGCAGATATTAACAGTAAATGAACAAGTAGATTAATAATTCATTTTCGACCACTTGTCCTTAATAATGTTGACAAAATAATAGAATGATAAATGACACAATATGTTACTGCATATGTCAGAAGACTAATTAGAGCCTTTGTTTGTTTACTTACTACTAAAAGACAAGTTGTCTTGCATGTTCACTATTTTATTTAAGGACAAACTTGCAATAAGAAACATATGTTTAATGTACCGTAAGATTTTTTGTTAAAATAAAGCCAATAAAGCAATTTTTTGTGGTCCCCTTTATTTAGAAAAGTACCGAAATAATTTCAGTACCGGTACCAAAAAATTGGTATCATTACAACACTATAAGAGATCTTGACAAAAGCTACCTTTGACAGATACTATTGGCTGTTGTTGATAGTTTGTGATCCTGCATGTTGGATTATTCTCCATCTATGAATGGCAATGCTCTAAATGACAATCAGAAAGAGTTCAAGGTAATGGAGTTGATATTTCCTGCTGTCCTTAGCCTTTGTTCACAGCCGTCCAACTGCTGACAGCAGCTGATGGCCTCGTTCGTACGCAGTCCTAATGTAATAGGAAGCTATAAACTGCTTTTGTTAATTCCCAACAGTACCACTTGACATGTCCCCACCTGTAGTGGTGAGCTTTATGATTTAGACAATTCTAAGCTGTCTGCGGACATATCAAAGCCTCCCCTCTTTCCATCTACTCTGCTTGTCACATCGTTCTCCGGTGCAAGAGACAGCAGTGCCCAGAGGCGGTGTCAGTGCTTATATTTGGGTTTTTTCTTGGCACAGCAACAATGCTTCAGTTTAGGCAGTGCGCATTCCTGATTATTGACACACTGCGGTATGAAGGAGGATTAGCAAGCGCCTTAGCTCTCTTGAAGCAAGGCCGGCTCGCGAGCAACACCTGGGCGTATCCATGGCAACGGGCATCACAATAGATGGAGATTTCACCACCAACCGGTTCGACAGAGAGTGCGCGGCCGTGCTTGTGCAAGGAGGGTCACCGAACGGATGACGGCGGAGAAATGTTTGCTTGACATTCTTCAGTGCACAAGTTAATTTTATCCTGTGTTTGCTGTGCACATTTTATATCCTGCGAGTCTTTTTTATGTTTTAAAATGCAAACAATTGAATGTTCTCAGTCAAAACAACAATGGCAGAACACAACACTATAGTAGAGGTTGCGTTTGTAACCCTTGTCACATACAGTCGTGCTCAAAAGTTTACATACACTTGTGACATCACATGGGCAAAGATAAGACCTTCTGGAGGAACGTTCTGTGGTTAGATGAAACAAAAATTGAACCACAATGTGACCACAATACCCAGCACTATGTTTGGAGGAGAAAAGGTGAGGCCTTTAATCCCAGGGACACCATTCCTACCGTCAAGCATGGTGGTGGTAGTATTATGCTCTGGGCTTGTTTTGCTGCCAAAGGAACCGGTGCTTTACAGAGAGTAAATGGGACAATGAAAAAGGAGGATTACCTCCAAATTCTTCGAGGACAACCTAAAATCATCAGCCCGAAGGTTGGGTCTTGGCCGCAGTTGGGTGTTCCAACAGGACAATGACCCCAAACACACGTCAAAAGTGGTAAAGGAATGGCTGAATCAGGCTAGGATTAAGGTTTTAGAATGGCCTTCCCAAAGTCCTGACTTAAACGTGTGGACAATGCTGAAGAAACAAGTCCATGTCAAAAAACCAACAAATTTAGCTGAACTGCACCAATTTTGTCAAGAGGAGTGGTCAAAAATTCAACCAGAAGCTTATGGAATGCTGCCAAAAGTGCCATATTGCCTTGAAACTTGCCAAGGGACATGTAACCAAATATTAACATTGCTGTATGTATACTTTTGACCCAGCAGATTTGGTCACATTTTCAGTAGACCCATAATAAATTCATAAAAGAACCAAACTTCATGAATGTTTTTTGTAAAGCAACAAGTATGTGCTCCAATCACTCTATCACAAAAAAATAAGAGTTGTAGAAATTATTGGAAACTCAAGACAGCCATGACATTATGTTCTTTACAAGTGTACATAAACTTTTGACCACGACTGTACAGGCCGAAGAAATACCCTTTCAGCCCAGAGAAGGTGTGCAACCATGTAGTGTTTCTTTACAAAGCACTATCACCAATTACTAGACTGGCAAGCAGATTGTTGTATATTTGTTGCAGGACCATGCAACAAATAATCTAATGATGACCTTAATCATCCATTCATTCATTGTATACCGCTTGTCCCTTTCGGGGTTGCGAGGGGTGCTTGAGCCTATCTCAGCTGCATTCGGGCGGAAGGCGGAGTACACCCTGGACAAGTCGCCACCTCATCACAGGGCCAACACAGACAGACAGACAACATTCACACTCACATTCACACACTAGGGCCAATTTTAGGGTTGCCATTCAATTATAGTTAAGAAAAAGTCCTGGGAAAGACTTTAATTTACATTATGTGCCTGTACAATTCTGCAGCTTAAAGGGGAACATTATCACCAGACCTATGTAAGCGTCAATATATACCTTGATGTTGCAGAAAAAAGACCATATATTTTTTTAACCGATTTCCGAACTCTAAATGGGTGAATTTTGGCGAATTAAACGCCTTTCTATTATTCGCTCTCGGAGCGATGACGTCACGTTGTGACGTCACATCGGGAAGCAATCCGCCATTTCCTCAAACACATTACAAACACAGAGTCAAATCAGCTCTGTTATTTTCCGGTTTTTCGACTGTTTTCCGTACCGTCGGTGTGTTGTCGGAGGGTGTAACAACACGAACAGGGACGGATTCAAGTTGCACCAGTGGCCCAAAGATGCGAAAGTGGCAAGAAATTGGACGTTTGTTCCGCACACTTTACCGACGAAAGCTATGCTACGACAGAGATGGCAAGAATGTGTGGATATCCTGCGACACTCAAAGCAGATGCATTTCCAACGATAAAGTCAAAGAAATCTGCCGCCAGACCCCCATTGAATCTGCCGGAGTGTGTGAGCAATTCAGGAACAAAGGACCTCGGTAGCACGGCAAGCAATGGCGGCAGTTTGTTCCCGCAGACGAGCGAGCTAAACCCCCTGGATGTCTTGGCTCACACCGTCCCTTATGCCACCGAAAATGATCAAGAGAAGAATATCGACCCTAGCTTCCCTGGCCTCCTGACATCAACTCCAAAACTGGACAGATTAGCTTTCAGGAAAAGAGAGCGGATGAGGGTATGTCTACAGAATATATTAATTGATGAAAATTGGGCTGTCTGCACTCTCAAAGTGCATGTTGTTGCCAAATGTATTTCATATGCTGTAAACCTAGTTCATAGTTGTTAGTTTCCTTTAATGCCAAACAAACACATACCAATCGTTGGTTAGAAGGCGATCGCCAAATTCGTCCTCGCTTTCTCCCGTGTCGCTGGCTGTCGTGTTGTTTTCGTCGGTTTCGCTTGCATACAGTTCAAACCGATATGGCTCAATAGCTTCAGTTTCTTCTTCAATTTCGTTTTCGCTACCTGCCTCCACACTACAACCATCCGTTTCAATACATTCGTAATCTGTTGAATCGCTTAAGCAGCTGAAATCCGAGTCTGAATCCGAGCTAATGTCGCTATAGCTTGCTGTTCTTTCCGCCATGTTTGTTTGTGTTGGCTTCACTATGTGACGTCACAGGAAAATGGACGGGTGTATATAACGATGGTTAAAATCAGGCACTTTGAAGCTTTTTTAGGGATATTGCGTGATGGGTAAAATTTTGAAAAAAACTTCGAAAAATAAAATAAGCCACTGGGAACTGATTTTTAATGGTTTTAACCCTTCTGAAATTGTGATAATGTTCCCCTTTAACAAACAATTCATGTGCTTGCATCAATTCTAGTTTTATCGTTCCCCTGGAAAATGCATGCATGCATTCATTAGCAGCGTGACCTGTCAGAAAGTGGCAGTCCCTCAAGGATTTAATTTGTTTCCTCGTGCTATTGTTAAAATGCTTGAATTTGAGTTAGCTTTTCCAGAAAGTTGCTGCAAAAACTTGCAATGTTTTGAGGCTTATTTGTTTTTCAATACCATTGAAAGAACTTGTGATTTTAGGAATGTGGTATCCATGTTTTAAGTGTTCCTTGTAAACTTAACCTAAACAAAAGCACAGGATTTCAACAAAAATAGGAAAACAAACTGCATTGATGTTTTACTCGTTTTATACCACACAAACACAAACGTTGACGGCAGTAAAAGCACATAAATAGAGCTAATTGTCAAATTACTGTACTGTTTTAATTGTTACAACTAACAATAGTTATGATTAATTTGGATTAATTGAAAAAAAGACCACCAAAGGCTTCTTTATTGTCATACTCAAGTTGCAGAAATTCTCCATAAAACAATCTTAAACATTCATTTATGTTCAGTAAGTATGAATGGTTTTAGTTATATCGTAAAACTTTAATACGTTGCTTGAAATAACGAATAAAGAATCCTTCGGAGCAGAAACGCTATGGATGGTTTAAATGTAGTTAAACCAGGTGCATAGCCTAGCGCTTTTATTTTGAAGCCAAAAAAGTGTTTCAATCTTGACATGTTTTGATGTTGGATCGACTGTTTGCAAAAAAAAAAAAAAAAAAAAAAAAAGTCTCCTTTCGACTTCCTGCCGACTGTCTTTCATTTCTGTTGAGCTTGTATGTTATCTTACTTACTAAAGCAGTCACAATAACAATCTAAATGTTATTTGATCACTGCACCTTAACCGTAATCCGAACACGGAAGTGAAGCACCACCCACCTTTAGAACGACGCGCACAGCAGGCGTTGCAGGGATGTCGCCTCTTCTCACGGCGAAAAATAGTCCTTTTCTTGTCAGGAGAACAACTTGCCTTGGCTTTAAACCTAATATTTCCAATGGTTGCCTTTCCTTTGTCCATTTCTGCTCGCGTCTGGCTCATCAGTAGCAAGTGAACTGTAGCCAAGTACCCCCACTACAGCACCGCCCGAGGGTCAACGAAGACATGTGTGCGTTAATCGGCCGTTAAAAAAATTATTGCCGTTATTGAAATGTATAGTTAACCTGTTAAAGGCCTACTGAAATGTGATTTTCTTATTTAAACGGGGATAGCAGTTCCATTCTATGTCATACTTGATCATTTTGCGATATTGCCATATTTTTGCTGAAAGGATTTAGTAGAGAACATCGACGATAAAGTTTGCAACTTTTGGTCGCTGATAAAAAAGCCTTGCCTGTACCGGAAGTAGCAGACGATATGCGCGTGACGTCACAGGTTGTGGAGCTCCTCACATCCGCACATTGTTTACAATCATGGCCACCAGCAGCGAGAGCGATTCGGACCGAGAAAGCGACGATTTCCCCATTAATTTGAGCGAGGATGAAAGATTTGTGGATGAGGAAAGTGAGAGTGAAGGACTAGAGGGCAGTGGGAGCGATTCAGATAGGGAAGATGCTGTGAGAGGCGGGTGGGACCTGATATTCAGCTGGGAATGACTAAAACAGTAAATAAACACAAGACATATATATACTCTATTAGCCCAGCACAACCAGGCTTATATTTAATGTGCCACAAATTAATCCCGCATAACAAACACCTCCGAAATCAATCAATCAATCAATCCCCCCTCCCGTCCATATAACCCGCCAATACAACTCAAACACCTGCACAACACACTCAATCCCACAGCCCAAAGTACCGTTCACCTCCCCAAAGTTCATACAGCACATATATTTCCCCAAAGTCCCCAAAGTTACGTACGTGACATGCACATAGCGGCACGCACGTACGGGCAAGCGATCAAATGTTTGGAAGCCGCAGCTGCATGCATACTCACGGTACCGTGTCTGCGTATCCAACTCAAAGTCCTCCTGGTAAGAGTCTCTGTTGTCCCAGTTCTCCACAGGCCAATGGTCAAGCTTGACTGTCATCTTTCGGGAATGTAAACAATGAAACACCGGCTGTGTTTGTGTTGCTGCAGCCGCCCGCAATACACCGCTTCCCACCTACAGCTTTCTTCTTTGCTGTCTCCATTGTTCATTGAACAAATTGCAAAAGATTCACCAACACAGATGTCCAGAATACTGTGGAATTTTGTGATGAAAACAGACGACTTAATAGCTGGCCACCATGCTGTCCCAAAATGTCCTCTACAATCCGTGACGTCACGCGCTGACGTCATCATATCGAGACGTTTTCAGCAAGATATTTTGCGCAAAATTTAAAATTGCACTTTAGTAAACTAACTTGGCCATATTGGCATGTGTTGCAATGTTAAGATTTCATCATTGATATATAAACTATCAGACTGCGTGGTCGGTAGTAGTGGGTTTCAGTAGGCCTTTAACTTTGACAGCCTTAATATAAATGCATGCAAACTAGGAAGTGAAGACTCAAATTTGTTGCAAAATATTCATAAAATACATTAGGGAAGTAACGTGAATTGGTGGATCTACACCTGACATCCACTTTAATGATATCAAGTACAGGCACGTATCTAGTCGATACTACTATGATTACGTCGATATTTTTTGGCATCACAACATCTTCTTTCATTTTTTTTAAATGTATATTATGTTTATAAACTCATGAAATATGTCCCTGGACACATGAGGACTTTGAATATGACCAATGTATGATCTTGTAACGACTTGGTATCGGATTGATACTCAAATGTGTGGTATCATCCAAAACTAATGTAAAGTATCAAACAACAGAAGAATAAGTGATTATTACATTTTAACAGAAGTGTAGATAGAACATGTTAAAAGAGAAAGTAAGCAGATATTAACAGTAAATGAACAAGTAGATTAATAATCCATTTTTACAACTTGTCCTCAATAATGTTGACAAAATAATAGAATGAAAAATGACACAATATGTTACTGCATATGTCAGCAGACTAAATTAGGAGCCTTTGTTTGTTTGCTTAATACTAAAAGACAAGTCGTCTTGTATGTTCACTATTTTATTTAAAGACTTAACTGCAATAAGAAACATATGCTTAATGTACCTTAACATCTTTTTGTTAAAATAAAGCCAATAATGCAATTTTTTGTGGACCCCTTTTATTTAGAAAAGTACCGAAAAGTATCAAAATAATTTTAGTACCGGTACCAAAATATTGGTATGGTTACAACTAGAGATGTAATCGATATTATCGGCCGATAAATGCTTTAAAATGTAATATCGGAAATTATCGGTATAGTTTTTTTTTTTGTTTTTTTTTAATTAAATCAACATGAAAAACACAAGACACACTTACAATTAGTGCACCAACCCAAAAAAACTCCCTCACACTCATTCACACAAAAGGGTTGTTTCTTTCTGTTATTAATATTCTGGTTCCTACATTATATATCAATGTATATCAATACAGTCTGCAAGGGATACAGTCCGTAAGCACACATGATTGTGCGTGCTGCTGGTCCACTAATAGTACTAACCTTTAACAGTTCATTTTACTCATTTTCATTAATTACTAGTTTCTATGTAACTGTTTGTATATGGTTTTACTTGCTTTTTTATTCAAGAAAATGTTTTTAATTTATTTATCTTATTTATTTATTTTTATTTTTTTTAAAAAGGACCTTATCTTCACCATACCTGGTTGTCCAAATTAGGCATAATAATGTGTTAATTCCACAACTGTATATATCGGTTGATATCGGTATCAGTAATTAAAGAGTTGGACAATATCGGAATATCGGCAAAAAGCCATTAGCGGACATCCCTAATTACAACACTAGTGTGTGACTATGAGTGCTTCACATGACTGCTTTGTAAACATTAGATCACATCATGGGAATGTGATTGCATGTAATTTTGTAACAACTGATGACGTAGTTCTGGTTTATTCATAAAGTCAGCTTAGTGATGGAGTGTTTTCTTCGATACTGTTTGAGAATGGGATTTGTGATTTGACATTACTGATGACAACTCCTGATTAGACTTTGTTTGTCCTCCTTGCGTCACAGTTTTGGAAGAATGTCTTGTCATGCTGACGAGGAAGTGCAATTTATTTTTTCACCCCCTCCAACTCCGATTCGTCGTCCATGCATCGGCTTCGGACCGAACACCTGCCGGCGGGGGACGCGTATTCCTCTCCGCCGCCGCGGGTTTACGGGTTTTTCGAGGGCGGCGTGGGAAGTTCGGTGCACTTCCCGACCCCACGCGCCACCGCGGCGCATCCACCCTCGTCACGTGACAATGGAATCCTCCGGGTCTTTTGTTTTAAACCTCCATGCCACTCGTGAAGTTGAGAGCGACTTTGCATACTATAGAATGATGGCTCCCTTGGCATTTTGCCTCCCTATTCTCCTCGTCTCCCAAACAGGATTTGCGAGGAGCGCTCCCCCCTCTTTGCATCTTTTAAATCACTTCAAGCGCCACTGAAGCCTTTTTTTCGCGGGCACCCATCTAATGGCATCAGAGGGCTTGGAAACATCAAGATAATCTACCCCCCCCACCCGCTTTTTTTATGTTTAAGGCCAAAACAAAAGGCGGGCCTAGTGAAGCGCATTTCGGCTGGTGGGCTGAATAGAGGGGCCCCTTTCATGCCTGTTTATGAGCACCCCTCTTGAAAAACACACATACAAATCACATCCAGTTCTCCCAAGGGCTCCTCTGATACGGGGGTGATGGGGCAGAGGGTGGGATTCTCACCCTGCCTCTCTCTCTCTCTCCCCCTCTCTCTGTTCCACACTTGATGGATTTTCACCCCCCGAACTTTACTGTCGGATCCATCGGTTTGTTGTCAAAGCCACATGTTATGTAAGAGCAAGTTTGAAAAGCGTCATTAAAAATGGTATGAATAGATGTAAACACACCAATGCGATTGGTTGGGGTAAACTTAGGGGTTCTTATGAGGAATGTGTTGATTAGAGATGTCCGATAATGGCTTTTTTTGCAGATATTCCGATATTGTCCAACTCTTAATTACCGATATCAACCGATATCGATGTATACAGTCGTGGAATTAACACATTATTATGCCTAATTTTGTTGTGATGCCCCGCTGGATGCATTAAACAATGTAACAAGGTTTTCCAAAAATAAATCAACTCAAGTTATGGGAAAAAAAATGCCAATATTTATTATTGAAGTCACAAAGTGCATTATTTTTTTTTTAACATGCCTCAAAACAGCAGCTTGGAATTTGGGACATGCTCTCCCTGAGAGAGCATGAGGAGGTTGAGGTGGGCGGGGGCAAGGTTTTTGGGGGGTGTAGGGGATAACGGGGGGTGTATATTGTAGCGTCCCGGAAGAGTTAGTACTTCAAGGGGTTCTGGGTATTTGTTCTGTTGTGTTACGGTGCGGATGTTCTCCCGAAATGTGTTTGTCATTCTTGTTTGGTGTGGGTTCACAGTGTGGCGCATATTTGTAACAGTGTTAAAGTTGTTTATACGGCCACCCACAGCGTGACCTGTATGGCTGTTGACCAAGTATGCTTGCATTCACTTGTCTTTTTTTTCCTAAGCTTTGAACTAGAGATGTTTGATAATGGCTTTTTTGCCGATATCCGATATTGTCCAACTCTTAATTACCGATTCCGATATCAACCGATACTGATATATTTCAGTCGTGGAATTAACACATTATTATGCCTAATTTTGTTGTGATGCCCCGCTGGATGCATTAAACAATGTAACAAGGTTTTCCAAAATAAATCAACTCAAGTTATGGAAAAAAATGCCAACATGGCACTGCCATATTTACTATTGAAGTCACAAAGCGCATTATTTTTTTTTAACATGCCTCAAAACAGCAGCTTGGAATTTGGGACATGCTCTCCCTGAGAGAGCATGAGGAGGTTGAGGTGGGGGCGTGGGTTAGGGGGTGTATATTGTAGCGTCCCAGAAGAGTTAGTGCTGCAAGGGGTCCTGGGTATTTGTTCTGTTGTGTTTATGTTGTGTTACGGTGCGGATGTTCTCCCGAAATGTGTTTTGTCATTCTTGTTTGGTGTGGGTTCACAGTGTGGCGCATATTTGTAACAGTGTTAAAGTTGTTTATACGGCCACCCTCAGTGTGACCTGTATGGCTGTTGACCAAGTATACTCGCATTCACTTGTGTGTGTGAAAAGCCAAAGATATTATGTTACTGGGCCGGCACGCAAATGCAGTGCCTTTGAGGTTTATTGGCGCTCTGTACTTCTCACTACGTCCGTCTACACAGCGGCGTTTTTAAAAAGTCATACATTTTACTTTTTGAAACCGATACCGATAATTTTGAAACCGATACCGATAATTTCCGATGTTACATTGTAAAGCATTTATCGGCCGATAATATCGGCAGTCCGATATTATCGGACATCCCTACTTTTAAGCTACATTTAAACCGGTGTGGGTGGAACTGGGGGGTAAAGTTTCTTGCCCAAGGACACGACAACAGTGACAGGGAATCGAACCTGGAACCCTCAAGTTGGCATGGCCACTCTACCAACCGAGCGACGCCGCACCGAGGAAGGCTTAGATAGGAATAGGAAGTAAATCTGAGCTCTGGAGGACGACAATTGTGCCGTTTGAGCAATACAGCGTTGACATTGTTACACTTTGCTGTTTCTGCTTCGTCAACACAAGAAAATAACCTACATTTTGATTTGACGGTTGACATACTCATTTTGAGAAATTAAATGGCGAAAATGATGCAGCTTGGAATTTGGGACATGGTCTCCCTGAGAGAGCATGAAGAGGTTGGGGTGGGCGGGGTTCAGGTAGCGAGGGGGGTGTATATTGTAGCGTCCCGGAAGAGTTAGTGCTGCAAGGGGTTCTGGGTTACGTTGTGTTTATGTTGTGTTACGGTGCGGATGTTCTCCCGAAATGTGTTTTGTTATTCTTGTTTGGTGTGGGTTCACAGTGTGGCGCTTATTTGTAACAGTGTTGAAGTTGTTTATATGGCCACCCTCAGTGTGACCTGTATGGCTGTTGACCAACAATGCCTTGCATTAACTTGTGAATGTGAAAAGCCGTAGATATTATGTGACTGGGCCGGCACGCAAATGCAGTGCCTTTGAGGTTTATTGGCGCTCTGTACTTCTCCCTACGTCCGTGTACACAGCGGCGTTTTAAAAAGTCATACATTTTACTTTTTGAACCCGATACCGATAATTTCCGATATTACATTTTAAAACATTTATCGGCCGATAACATCGGCAGTCCGATATTATCGGACATCTCTAGTGTTGATCCATGGGTTACCGATTTTCGTGAAGAAGTATATGATCGCCAACTGGTTCATTGTTATCATTTTTTGGTATCATATTTGTATACCGTATTTTCCGGACTATAGAGCGCACCGCATTAAAGGAGTCATATTATTATTACACTAGTGTGCCATAGGTTTGTACGGTATACCGGTATTAGTATAGTACCGCGATACTAATGAATCATTTTCCGTACGATACCGTCTCTGAAAAGTACCGGTCCCACATGTATTAATCACTTATTCTTCTGTTGTTTACTTTACTTTACTTTACATTAGTTTTGGATGATACCACACATTTGGGTATCAATCCGATACCAAGTAGTTACAGGATCATACGTTTGTCATATTCAAAGTCCTCATGTGTCCAGGGACATATTTCCTGAATTTATAAACATAATATACATTAAAAAAAAGATGTTGTAATGTCAAAAAATATTGGACTCGCGGACCGGTACTTTTCAGAGGCGGTATAGTACCGAATATGATTCATTAGTATCGCGGTACTATAATAATACCAGTATATCGTACAACCCTACTGCACACAATTGCGTATATATTGCCTATGTCATCACAGCGTCCGGTTTTGGGAGTGCAAGTTATTTTTTTTGCGGTCAAATTTTCGGTGGCTCACTAGTCAATAGTGCAATATATATCTATTGTTGCTGTATCGACCTGCTGGTGTTAATACTTTATGTTTGTGTGGTTTTGATGTTCATTCTCCCATGACCACGAACACGGAGAATGAAGAAGCTCCAGGTGAGAGAGACAAACGTGTGCACGGGAGAGAATATATGTTTGAATTGGCATTAAAAGTTAAAAAGAGAGTCAAACTTTGTGTGACTTCCTCTGGAGGCTGCAGTACATTATAGTACCTTCATTTGTTATTTTTAAGGTGTGGTGTCGTTTATTTTGCTGTGGCCGTGCGCTACGATCATATACAGTGCAGGCCGAAAATTCGGACAAACCTTCTCATTCAATGGGTTTTCTTTATTTTCATAACATTGTAGATTGTCACGGAAAGCATCAAAATTATGAATGAACACATGTGGAGTTATGTACTTAACAAAAAAAGTTAAATAACTGAAAACATGTTTTACTCGCTTAAATAAAAAAGACAATATAACATGCATCCATAAACGTGGACGCATGTGAAAAAGTGCAATATATTTATCTGTACAGTAATCTATTTATTTATTTATATATATTTGTTTATTTTATATATATATATTTATATTTATTTATTTATTTATATATGCACCTTATTGCTTTTTTTATCCTGCACTACCATGAGCTTATGTAACGAAATGTCGTTCTTATCTGTGCTGTAAAGTTCAAATTTGAATGACAATAAAAAGGAAGTCTAAGTCTAACATGTTTTATATTCTAGTTTCTTCAAAATAGCCACCCTTTGCTCTGATTACTGCTTTGCACACTCACGGCATTCTCTCGATGAGCTTCAAGCATACCTGCGAAGTGAAAACCATTTCAAGCGATGACCTCTTGAAGCTCATCGAGAGAATGCCAAGAGTGTGCGGAAAAAGTAATCATAGCAAAGGGTGGTTATTTTGAAGGAACTAGAATATAAAACATATTTTCAGTTATTTCACCTTTTTTTTTGTTAAGTACATAACTCCACATGTGTTCATTCATAGTTTTGATGCCTTCAGTCATGAAAATAAAGAAAAACACACTGAATGAGAAGGTGTGTCCAAACTTTTGATCTGTATCGTACATTGAGGGGAAACCCTGGTATTATTGTTGTTATTGATATTGTTTAATTGTGTTTATAATAAGATATATAAGGCAATCGAATGAGCTATTTTTAAGAAATGTTTGCATATTAAAAACTTCAACAGTTAGGCAATAGGCAAGTCTATTTATTCACCCAATTTCATGTTTTATGAATTGTTTTGCTGAATAACAAAATAAAACCTTCAAAGGCAAGTACTGTATAAGAAAGTTCAAGTGAACAAGTTTTTAATGTGCAAAGGCAATTTAAAAACTCTACACTTCAAAGTATAGCGCATCTTGGATCGTTTCAAGGATCGTTTCAGTTAGTCTTCATTTATTTCTACTCAGATTGACGTCAACATTGAGAAAAAGGAAGTGTTTTCGCCACGTCCATACAGGCGATAATTGTAGGTTGTCGAGCTGAAGCAAACGGCGAGTCATCCCGCCAACGACGATGCCGATCATCCCGTTTGCTACCTTTTTTCCACTTGGTCGTCACATCTCGTTCGACAGGTAGGGTTTGACGGACAAGCAGGAATGCGGGCCGAGGGATTTGTTCTGGAATGGCGGCCCATTCTTTGGGTGTTCTTAAGCAAACAGAGCGGCGCTATGTCCTGTTTTTTGCGGCTTTGGCTCGTCACTGTTCAAACTTTCAAACCTGCTGCTCCCCGAGAGCACACGTGAGAGAGTAAACAATGTTCTAATGCCTCGACCTTCCGCCTAACGTAATGCACACATATGCACACACCTTTTTACTCAATCAGTCAGGCCTTGCAAAACAGATAAAAAGCTTTGTTATTGTACAGAACCCAAAACCAGTGAAGATGGCACGTTGTGTAATGTGTAAATAAAAACAGATTACAATAATTTGCAAATCCTTTTCAACTTATTTTCAATTGAATAGACTGCAAAGTAGAGATGTCCGATAACGGCTTTTTTGCCGATATTCCGATATTGTCCAACTCTTAATTACCGATTCCAATCTCAACCGATACCAATATATACAGTCGTGGAATGAACACATTATTATGCCTAATTTTGTTGTGATGCCCCGCTGGATGCATTAAACAATGTAACAAGGTTTTCCAAAATAAATCAACTCAAGTTATGGGAAAAAATGCCAACATGGCACTGCCATATTCATTATTGAAGTTACAAAGTGCATTCTTTTTTTTTAGCATGCCTCAAAACAGCAGCTTGGAATTTGGGACATGCTCTCCCTGAGAGAGCATGAGGAGGTTGAGGTGGGGTGGGGTTCGGGTAGCGGGGGGTGTATATTGTAGTGTCCCGGAAGAGTTAGTGCTGCAAGGGGTTCTGGGTATTTGTTCTGTTGTGTTTATGTTGTGTTACGGTGCGGATGTTCTCCCGAAATGTGTTTGTCATTCTTGTTTGGTGTGGGTTCACAGCGTGGCGCATATTTGTAACAGTGTTAAAGTTGTTTATACGGCCACCCTCAGTGTGACCTGCATGGCTGTTGACCAAGTATGGCTTGCATTCACTTGTGAGTGTCAAAAGCCGTAGATATTATGTGACTGGGCTGGCTCACAAAGGCGCTCTGTACGTCTCCCTACGTCCGTGTACACAGCGGCGCTTTAAAAAGTCATACATTTTACTTTTTGAAACCGATACCGATAATTTCCGATATTACATTTTAAAGCATTTATCGGCCGATAATATCGGCGGTCCGATATTATCGGACATCTCTACTGCAATGACAATATATTTAATGTTCCAACTGGAAGACTGTTACTTCTGGGATATAGCTCAGTCTAAACAGAAGGGCAATGCAGCACCTGCAGCACTTGCAGTGAGCAAATTCGTCCAAAAGTTGGCGCTATAGCACAAACAATAACACACCTTTTCAGTGTGTTTTTTTTTACATTATGGCCGGCCGTCAGTGAGGACAAATGCCTTAATTAATTGCACCATTTTATAAGCCGCAGGGTTCAAAGTAGAGATCCATCCATCCATCCATTTTCTACCGCTTATTCCCTTTTGGGGTCGCGGGGGGCCGCTGGAGCCTATCCCAGCTACAATTGGGCAGAAGGCGGTGTACACCCTGGACAAGTCGCCACCTCATCGCAGGGCCAACACAGCTAGACAGACAACATTTCAAAGTAGAGATGTCCGATAATATCAGACTGCCGATATTATCGGCCGATAAATGCTTTAAAATGTAATATCGGAAATTATCGGTATCGGTTTCAAAAAGTAAAATTTATGACTTTTTAAAACGCCGCTGTGTACACAGACGTAGTGAGGCGTACAGAGCGCTAATAAACCTTAAACTTAGACTTAGACTTCCTTTTTTTTGTCATTCAAATTTGAACTTTACAGCACAGATAAGAACAACATTTCGTTACATTAGCTCATGGTAGGCGATGTCTTTGCGTGCCGGCCCAATCACATAATATCTACGGCTTTTCACACACACAATTGAATGCAATGCGTACTTGGTCAACAGCCATACAGGTCACACTGAGGGTGGCCGTATAAACAACTTTAACACTGTTACAAATATGCGCCACACTGTGAACCCACACCAAACAAGAATGACAAACACATTTGGGGAGAACATCCGCACCGTAACACAACATAAACACAACAGAACAAATACCCAGAACCCCTTGCAGCACTAACTCTTCTGGGACGCTAGAATATACACCCCCTATACCGCCCCCACCTCAACCTCCTCATGCTCTCTCAGGGAGAGCATGTCCCAAATTCCAAGCTGCTGTTTTGAGGCATGTTAGAAAAATATAATGCGCTTTGTAACTTCAATAATAAATATGGCAGTGCCATGTTGGCATTTTTTTTCCATAACTTGAGTTGATTTATTTTGGTAAACCTTGTTACATTGTTTAATGCATCCAGCGGGGCATCACAACAAAATTAGGCATAATATTGTGTTAATTCTACGACTGAAATATATCAGTATCGGTTGATATCGGAATCGGTAATTAAGAGTTGGACAATATCGGATATCGGCAAAAAAGCCATTATCAAACATCTCTATTTCAAAGCTTAGGGAAAAAAGTAGCGGCCTATAGTGTGTACCCCCGCCTTCCGCCCGAATGCAGCTGGGATAGGTTCCTGCACCCCTCACGACCCCAAGAGGGACAAGCGGTAGAAAATGGATGGATGGTGTCTGCTACAAAAAGAATCCACAAAGTCCCAGTGACACCACCGCAGCAAAAAGTGGTGAAAACCTGAAAAACAACCAAATATTTTGCTGCAGTCTTTCTCCCCTCGAGGGTATTTTAATAAGATCTTCGCATTTTCCACAATAAAATCCTGCTTCTGAATGAAAATACAACCAAAACACATAAGGTAATATGACATGTCCTCCAGTCTACTGTAGTTGACGTCAACAGGCTGATGCAGGCGCGCCTACTTTTTGGAGCTAAGAGTGGGCGTTCTAATAATGTGCTGAAACTCCACAGAAAACAAGCCTAAAATCACTATTGTGTCTATTTTGGGGGGATTTTTGCATGCACACATCATTTTTAGGTCCAAAACTATGAAATAAGTGCCGATGATGTCATCATGACAGGGGCTCTTTCTGCAGCCAGGATGATGGTTGTACTGCTTTGCCACGTCCTGAGAAGTGTATTTTGTGGTTGTGTGGCGGTGTAACGAAAAGCACTTGTGGAGTTATTCCTTGGAAATGTTGGCTCGGTTGAAGTCTCATGAGATATGCGGGAGTCCTACGTGATTTCCTGCATGAGTTTGGTTCAACCTTAAAGGGCTTGAAAGTGTGATCTGGAAATGCAATGCATTGTGGATCTTACTGGCGGTATTATGTGAATAGTTATGTATGTGAGATTTCTTACATTTTGTATTTTTTAAAACATTTGAAAAAGCATTAAAAAAAAAAGAAAAAAATCACATTGTCATTATGGGGTGTTGTTTTTAGATTTTTGAGGACAAAAATGAATGTATTCCATTTTGGAATAAGACTGTAAGATAACAAAATGTGGAAGAAGTGATTTGCTGTGAGTACTTTTTGTATACACCAGGGGTCCCCAAACTTTTTGCCTCGGGGGCCGCATTGGGTTAAAGGAATTTGGCCAGGGGCCGGGCTATATATATATATATATATATATATATATATATATATATATATATATATATATATATTAGGGCTGCAACAACTAATAGATTAAATCGATTAAAATCGATTATAAAAATAGTTGGCGATTCGTTGGATCTATGCTATGTGCATGCGCTAAGGCTACGTTTTTTTTGTGTTTTTTTTTTTTTTTAACCTTTATTTATAAACTGAAACATTTACAAACAGCTGAGAAACAATAATCAAAATAATAGGGGTGGAACGGTACGTGTACTTGTATCGAACCGTTTCGGTACGAAGGTTTCGTTTCGGTGCGGAAGTGTGCCGAACGAGTTTCCACACGGAAAAAAAAATATATATATATATATATATATATTCTAAAATCCAGCTCGTGGCTAGTCCAAGAAAAAAAAAAAAATATATATATATATATATATATATATATATATATATATATATATATATGTATATACATATATATATATATATATATATATATATATATATATATATATATATATATATATATATATATATATATATATATATATATTTCTTTTTTCTTTTTTTTTTTTTCTTTTTTCTTGGACTGCCTACGAGCTGGATTTTAGAAACTGGCGGGCCGTAGTTTGAGGACCACTGGGATAGATTAAAAAATTTATATATACAGTTGTATATACATATATATATATATACTGTATATATATATATATATTTTTTTTTTATTTATTTTTTATTTATTTTTTTTTTTTCTCCCCCTTTTACTCTGGACTACCCGCGGGCCGGATTTCGGACGCTGACGGGACGTATCTGGCCCGAGAGCCATAGTTTGGGACCCCCGGGATAGATTTAAAAAATGCTAATTAGAAAAAAATAATGTATTTATTTTAGTTTTTAGTTTTTACTCAGGACTAATCGCAAGACGTATTTTGGATGCTGGCGGGCCGTAGTTTGAGAACCCCTGGGATAGATAAAAAAATATATATAAAAAAAAATAAAATAAATCTTATTTTATTCATTTTTTTACTTGGGACTACCCGCGGGCCGTATATGACCAGCGGGCCGTAGTTTAGGGACCCCTGAGATAGATAAATAAATATATAATTTGAAAAAATATATATATATTTTTTTACTCTGGACTACATGTGGGCCAGATTTTGGACGCTGGTGGGCCGTATCAGGCCTGCGCCCGTAGTTTGGAGACCACTGGGATACACTGTGAATAAAACTGCCCACATAATGTAGCATGCTGATTAGAGGGTCAAAAAGTGGCTTGAAAATGGACCAAAAAACGACCATTACATGTAATGTCAAAATTGTTGTTAAATTCCAAATTGACTTTAAACTTCGAGGTTGAATTCATTTGGAGACTGTCCTCCCTGGAAGCCGGCATGCAGTGGACATTTTTTGATCTATGTTTTGTGTCAGAGGTACACATTCTAGGAAAAACACACGCCTTGTTTTGCAGAATGCAAATGTCCACTGCAGAGGCTCTCTGTGGATATCCTTTTTTTTAAGGGAGGTGTAAAATTAATTGAAGTGAATGCTATTTAGGACTTTTTTTAGCTTGGTATGCGCTTTACTGAGTAACATTCTAAGAAACATAAAGTTTAGTTTTTTATTTAATAGAAAGAATTTGGCTTAAAATGTTATCTTGCTGGCCTTTCAGCAGAGCGTTGTTGCTCCCCCTCCCCTCATATCCATGAGTAGTGCGTGCTATTTGTCATAATTAGGCAACACTTGGGTGCCCCTGTAGAGGGATTGTGTGTCGGCCTAATTGAAGGCCACGTGTGGGTCAAACGCACACAAAAAAATGGCCAGGGTTCTGTGAGAAAGTTTCATGAATATTTAATCCCAGCAAACTATATTAAATTAGCACCGTGTCTCCTGTGTACCGTGGGACCAAATTAACCGCTGATATAATTACAATACATAATATTAATAATGCAAGTACGCCCTTTCAAATGCAATGAACTTGTATTTTGTCGTATATTTCAACATTGTAATTGGAATATAAACTTTTAAATCTCTAAGTCAAATTAAAACAAACAAATGATACAATGAAAATATACTCTTTGTTAGCAAAATTTTGCACTTTTTACCAACTTCATTTTCATTTATCGTTTGGTTATTCGACTTATTGAATATAGGCCCAGGCCTAGTATCAACCATGTAATACTATTGTACAAACCCAGTTTCCATATGAGTTGGGAAATTGTGTTAGATGTAAATATAAACGGAATACAATGATTTGCAAATCATTTTCAACCCATATTCAGTTGAATATGCTACAAAGACAACATATTTGATGTTCAAACTGATAAACATTTTTTTTTTGGAAAATAATCATTAACTTTAGAATTTGATGCCAGCAAGTTGGGAAAAGTGGCAATAAATACTGATAAAGTTGAGGAATGCTCATCAAACACTTATTTGGAACATCTCACAGGTGAACACGCAAATTGGGAACAGGTGGGTGCCATGATTGGGTATAAAAGTAGATTCCATGAAATGCTCAGTCATTCACAAACAAGGATGGGGCGAGGGTCACCACTTTGTCAACAAATGGGTGAGCAAATTGTTGAACAGTTTAAGAAAAACCTTTCTCAACCAGCTATTGCAAGGAATTTAGGGATTTCACCATCTACGGTCCGTAATATCAACAAAGGGTTCAGAGAATCTGGAGAAATCACTGCACGTAAGCAGCTAAGCCCGTGACCTTCGATCCCTCAGGCTGTACTGCATCAACAAGCGACATCAGTGTGTAAAAGATATCACCACATGGGCTCAGGAACACTTCAGAAACCCACTGTCAGTAACTACAGTTGGTCGCTACATTTGTAAGTGCAAGTTAAAACTTTCCTATGCAAGGCGAAAACCGTTTATCAACAACACCCAGAAACGCCGTCGGCTTCGCTGGGCCTGAGCTCATCTAAGATGGACTGATACAAAGTGGAAAAGTGTTCTGTGTTCGGACGAGTCCACTTTTCAAATTGTTTTTGGAAACTGTGGACGTTGTGTCCTCCGTACCAAAGAGGAAAAGAACCATCCGGAATGTTATAGGCGCAAAGTTGAAAAGCCAGCATCTGTGATGGTATGGGGGTGTATTAGTGCCCAAGACATGGGTAACTTACACATCTCTGAAGGCGCCATTAATGCTGAAAGGTACATACAGGTTTTGGAGCAACATATGTTGCCATCCAAGCAACATTACCATGGACGCCCCTGCTTATTTCAGAAAAACAATGCCAATCCACGTGTTACAACAGTGTGGCTTCATAGTAAAAGAGTGTGGGTAGACTGTAGTCCAGACCTGTCTCCCATTGAAAATGTGTGGCGCATTGTAAAGCGTAAAATACCACAACGGAGACCCCCGGACTGTTGAACAACTTAAGCTGTACATCAAGGAAGAATTGGATAGAATTCCACCTGAAAAGCTTCAAAAATGTGTCTCCTCAGTTCCTAAATGTTTACTGAGTGTTGTTAAAAGGAAAGGCCATGTAACACAGTGGTAAAAATGCCCCTGTGCCAACTTTTTTTGCAATGTGTTGCTGCCATTAGATTCTAAGTTAATGATTATTTGCAACAACAAAAAAGAAATGTCTCAGTTCGAACGTTAAGTATCTTGTTTTTGCAGTTTATTCAATTGAAAATAAGTTGAAAAGGATTTGCAAATCATTGAATTCTGTTTTTATTTACAAATAACACAACGTGCCAACTTTACTGGTTTTGGGGTTTTGTACAAGGATAAATAAATTCAGTAGACAAGAGATGTATTTTTTGGTTGACCTGCAACATCATCATTGGTTTGAGAAATGCTGTATTCGTATGTCTTTGTCATTACCACACACACACACACACACACACACACACACACACACACACACACACACACACACACACACGGAGTTAGGCCTGCATATGTTTACACTAGTGTCATCCCGTCAGGGAGATGAGGCGAGATGATGAGCTGTCAGTCAGATAGTCAAAGTATAAGAAGAAAAAACAAAAGCGGAGATGGGAGGGAATGCATCCGCCCTGCTGGCTACACCTGCCCGCGCTCTCCTGAGGCGATATCTCGGGTGCGTAATCCCCGACATCACCCGTGTTTACGCTTGTGTTTTTTAGATACGTGCATGCTTTAGAGCTGACATCCCAATTCTGCTTCACTCGTTGTTCAGCCTGGCCCGGGGGGCATCCTCTTCAGACCTCCACACACACGCCTACCATGCAGTCCAGCCAGTAGATGGTGCTGTTTTTTGCCTTTTTTCCCAACATATTTAATATAAGGAAATTATGACTTTATGTTAAAATACACATCCTAGAAGTGTTAGGCAGTAATTCCTACTAACTCTTTCCAGAAGCAAGGCTTGTTGTCCATGCAGCCTTATGGGCGTGACTTCTTTGTGTCAATTTTCATATACCGGTACACGTATGATCATGCCTGTTGATTCTGCCCAGCAACTAGGGTTGTACGGTATACCGGTATTAGTATAGTACCGCAATACTAATAAATCATATTCGATACTATACCGCCTCTGAAAAGTACCGGTCCGCCATTGGTGGATCTACACCTAACTAACATCCACTGTAATGATACCAAGTACAGGAGCATATCTAGTCGATACTACTATGACTACGTCAATATTTTTTGGCATCACAACATCTTCTTTCGTTTTTTAAAGGAAATATGTCCCTGGACACATGAGGACTTTGAATATCACCAATGTATGATCCTGTAACGACTTGGTATCGGATTGATACCCAAATGTGTGGTGTCATCCAAAACTAATGTAAAGTATGAAACAACAGAAGAATAAGTGATTATTACATTTTAACAGAAGTGTAGATAGAACATGTTAAAAGAGAAAGTAAGCAGATATTAACAGTAAATGAACAAGTAGATTAATAATTTATTTTCTACCACTTGTCCTTAATAATGTTGAGTAAATAATAGAATGAATAATGACACAATATGTTACTGCATATGTCAGCAGCTAAATTGGGAGCCTTTTGTTTGTTTACCGTATTTTTCGGACTATAAGTCGCAGTAGTTTTTCAAAGTTTGCGACTTATACACAGGAGCGACTTATGTGTGAAATTATTAACACATTACCGGAAAATATCAAATAATATTATTTAGTTCATTCACGTAAGAGACTAGACGTATAAGATTTCATGGGATTTAGCGATTGGTTAAGAACCCCTGGCCTAAAATGATGTAAAGGTGTTATTTTATGTCTGTAGGGCTCTCCTAATGTTGAAAAACGTACTCCGAAGGTTGTAAACGTGTTTATATGCCCAAGTTATGAAAATATTCAGTTTATAATTAATGATTCCTATTACGTGAAAATTGGTTTACCGCATTAATGTCAAGAACCAAGTACCAACAATAAACAATTGTATAGTTAATATTATTTGTAGTTTATTCTTTCCATTGTTCTGTGGTTAGTATTTCATCATGAATGACATTGCCATTACCGCTGAGGTCAGTTAAGTCGGTGAGCGCACCTTTGATTGTGGTAAAAACGCTAAATTTAGACTTCACATCAAACACAAAACGTGACACACCTTTTCGAGAAGTGACTGGTAACGCCCGCTCTTCTTATGGTTTTTATTTCCTTCCACATGTTTTTCTGTCGTCACAATTTTGGGCTTGCAAGAATTGCTGGGCGTTTTCCCCGACTCCGAAAGGAAGAGCAGGCTTGGCCGGTGTTTATGATCTCTGACGTGAGTAACACTGGAGAAGCAGTAGCAGGTCTGCTCCGTCGCTAGCACTCCCTACAAATTGTGGCCAGAGAAGTCTGATGGCCAAGTGGATGATGGTTTTGGTCTCCACTTTTTAGGGGAATACCGAGTTGTGACTGTGCATAAAGTTAAAAGCAAAAACGGTTCCTGTCGTCTGAGTCCGTTTAGTGGAGCTCCGTGACGTGAAATTGATGAAATCCAGTCTTGGCTTGTCTATTATTTCTGTCTGGGACCAGTTATTGCCAGGCAGTGTAAAGTCAGCCTTGTGGGTTCTATCATTCTGGTCTCACATTACATGCTCCAAAACAACTGAAGAGTTCATCCGACAATATGTAAACGTTTGTAATTGTATGTAAACGTAAACTCTAACCTACTCAGTGGCCTAGTGGTTAGAGTGTCCGCCCTGAGATCGGTAGGTTGTGAGTTCAAACCCTGACCGAGTCATACCAAAGACTATGAAATTGGGACCCGTTACCTCCCTGCTTGGCACTCAGCAAAATTGGGGGTTAAATCACCAAAAATGATTCCCGGGCGCAGCCACCGTTGCTGCCCACTGCTCCCCTCACCTCCCAGGGGGTGATCAAGGCAAATCATTGTATTCTGTTTTTAACTATGATTTACACAACGTGCCAACTTCACTGGTTTTGGGTTTTGTATTTTCATTATACTCTCATCATATCATGACAATTTTCTTAAGATATTAAAAACCTTATTTCATTTATTTACACTATTTGATTTCCTATTATGCAGCTCATTTTTATTTGACAGTTATTGAAATATCTTGTGTGACATCATGCACAAAAGTGCACTTTATTTGTTTCAAACTATTGTAGCGCATACTTGCCAACCCTCCCGATTTTTCTGGGAGACTCCCGAATTTCAGTGCCCCTCCCGAAAATCTCCCGGGGCAACAATTCTCCCGAATTTCTCCCGATTTTCACCCGGACAACAATATTAAGGGTGTGCCGTGATGGCACTACCTTTAGCGTCCTCTACAACCTGTCGACGCGTCCGCTTTATCACCATACAAACAGCGTGCCGGCCCAGTGACATGTTGTATGTGTCACGACAGGGACTATGGCGAGGTTTGTTCTCCCGAGGTGCAAAAGATTTGGACCATACATGGCGTGAAGGGGAGTACATGATTTATTTAAACACTATAATTACAAAAAAAAAGGATCAAACAAAAGGCGCGCACAAGGGGGAAGTACAAAACTTGACTATAAACACAAAACTTGCATAAAGGCAGAAACTATGAACAATTAAACAAAACTTGCAAACTATGGCATGAATAAAGAAAACTTACTTGGACGAGAAAACGACATGAAAAAAAAGCAGCAAGGGTCATAAGGGTGTGTGGAGAGTGTGCAGAAGCATAAATGCGGGATGTCGCCAGAAAGACTAACTGAAAACAATGAACTTAAATACTACAGACATGATTAACGAAAACAGGTGCGTGACTCAAAACGTGAAACAGGTGCGTGACGTGACAGGTGAAAACTAATGGGTTGCTATGGTGACAAACAAGAGTGCACAATGAGTCCAAACGTGAAACAGGTGAAACTAATGGGTAACCATGGAAACAAGACAACGGAGTGAAAAGCCAGAAACTAAAGAGTCCAATAACTAAACAAAACAAAACATGACTAATACAAAACATGGTCACACAGACATGACAGTATGCGGCTTCTGCATACACACGAAAGTGACTGCAAGACATACTTGATCAATGGCCATACAGGTCACACGGAGGGTGGCCGTATAAACAACTTTAACACTGTTACAAATGTGCGCCACACTGTGAACCCACACCAAACAAGAATGACAAACACATTTCGGGAGAACATCCGCACCGTAACACAACAGAACAAATACCCAGAATCCCTTGCATCCTTAACTCTTCCGGGCTACAATATACACCCCCGCTACCACCTCAATCCCCCCCCCCCCCCCCCCCCCCCAATCTCCCGAATTCGAAGGTCTCAAGGTTGGCAAGTATGTTGTAGTGGCGTTCTGTACAAAAAGTGCACTTTAATTTAGTGTTGTTTTGATACGTCATCTTAGTGACATCATGCACAAAAGTGCACTCATAGCTTGTTTTAAAATGTCTCTAACAATCTTGCACTTTCTGTTTTGAAATGACATGAATGTTTGTGCCACCGCTTAATAACTGTTTAATAAATACACTTTTGGTCAATTGACTTAGTTGTGATTTCCCTCTCTGCATGAAAGTTTAAAATGAGCATATATTAAATGCAGTATGAAGAAGAATGTTTTAATGTAGACACATAGAATCATCATACTGCTGTGATTATATGCATCAGGTGTTCATTCAAGGCTAAGGAAACATATCGAGATATATATCGTGTCTTGTGACATGGCCTAAAAATATCGAGATATTAAAAAAAGGCCATATCGCCCAGCCCTAGTACTAAGTTACTTTTACTTTCTCGCTTTACTTGTCTAAATGACAAGTACAGACACTGTTACCCTGATACTCAGTGTGTGATGCTATATTGTCTCCTTTATTTCCACAGTGCAAGACTCCCAAATTCCAAGAGTGAGCTGTTAATCGTCGCCACAGATCCGACTGGTGAGTACGTCTCCAAAAAGCCACTGCGGATGATCTCAGTGCATTTATACTGTCTCCTCCTTGATGCGCCTCGCCATAAAACTCGTGCTGAATAACTAGCTGTCATCAGGAGGCGTCACGTCTTTATAACCTCGGTTTTAAAGTGGTAGTTTGGAACGCTGGTGGATATTTGCCAAAGTGTGTATCCCTGCTCGAGGGTTCAAACTATAGTCCCGAAAGCATGGATTTGAATTTTTAAAAAAAAGCTATGTTAGTCACGTTTAATGTACTGTATCATACAGTACTCAGTGGTCTTGGCCACTCTCCCATATGACCCCCTGGCCCCAGCTGGGCCACCCTCTATCACGCAGTGTGTGCCTGTCAGCCATGTCACCCTGGGGTGATGCCCCCCTCTCAGCCCCTTTTGCAGGCCCTATTGACTCGACAGAACTGCGTGTTTGCCCAATCATTCGGGAGCCGGATACAGGGATGAATTGTTAACTACAGCAGGTCACCCTCTGCCCCTTCTGCCAATCCCACCCCCGTCGCCCCCGCCCCCATCCTCCTCCGTCTCCACCCCACCGACATGCTGTTGACTCATCTCCATGGCGATGGGGCAGGAATTTCTGTTTTCTCCCATGTTGTCCGCTGCCAGCATTACCCCGTCCTCTTTCTCCGCTCCGTCTTCTGGTGATCTTCCACCTCAGAGCCTCCCATCAAAAGACGACCGGAGGAAGTCACATGACCAGGAAGTGCCCAGGGCGCGCCCCACTGGGTAAAGTGACGGTGTCGGGAAACGAGGCATGCGGTTTATGTTGTTGTTTGCTTGTCGGTAGCAGCGGTCAAAGGCGGAATTTACATATTTTTAAATATTTTTTGAGGGTTTTATTCTGATACCGATCGTCCATGAGTGAGATCGGCCGATACCAATACTGATACAAATCACATATTTTAACTGTAAATGTTTAAATGTACAAACCCCGTTTCCATATGAGTTGAGAAATTGTGTTAGATGTAAATATAAACAGAATACAATGATTTGCAAATCATTTTCAACCCATATTCAGTTGAATATGCTACAAACACAACATATTTGATGTTCAAACTGATAAACTTTTTTTTTTTTTTGCAAATAATCATTAACTTTAGAATTTGATGCCAGCAACACGCGACAAAGAAGTTGGGAAAGGTGGCAATAAATACTGATAAGGTTGAGGAATGCTCATCAAACACTTATTTGGAACATCCCACAGGTGAACAGGCAAATTGGGAACAGGTGGGTGCCATGATTGGGTATAAAAGTAGATTCCATGAAATGCTAAGTCATTCACAAACAAGGATGGGGCGAGGGTCACCACTTTGTCAACAAATGCGTGAGCAAATTGTTGAAAAGTTTAAGAAAAACCTTTCTCAACCAGCTATTGCAAGGAATTTAGGGATTTCACCATCTACGGTCCGTAATATCATCAAAGGGTTCAGATAATCTGGAGAAATCACTGCACGTAAGCAGCTAAGCCCGCGACCTTCGATCCCTCAGGCTGTACTGCATCAACAAGCGACATCAGTGTGTAAAGGATATCACCACATGGGCTCAGGAACACTTCAGAAACCCACTGTCAGTAACTACAGTTGGTCGCTACATATGTAAGTGCAAGTTAAAACTCTCCTATGCAAGGCGAAAACCGTTTATCAACAACACCCAGAAACGCCGTCGGCTTCGCTGGGCCTGAGCTCATCTAAGATGGACTGATACAAAGTGGGAAAGTGTTCTGTGGTCTGACAAGTCCACATTTCAAATTGTTTTTGGAAACTGTGGACGTCGTGTCCTCCGGACCAAAGAGGAAAAGAACCATCCGGATTGTTATAGGCGCAAAGTTGAAAAGCCAGCATCTGTGATGGTATGGGGGTGTGTTAGTGCCCAAGACATGGGTAACTTACACATCTGTGAAGGCGCCATTAATGCTGAAAGGTACATACAGGTTTTGGAGCAACATATGTTGCCACCCAAGCAACGTTACCATGGACGCCCCTGCTTATTTCAGCAAGACAATGCCAAGCCACGTGTTACATCAACGTGGCTTCATAGTAAAAGAGTGCGGGTACTGGACTGGCCTGCCTGTAGTCCAGATCTGTCTCCCATTAAAAATGTTTGGCGCATTATGAAGCCTAAAATGCCACAACTGAGACCCCCGGACTGTTGAACAACTTAAGCTGTACATCAAGCAAGAATGGGAAAGAATTCCACCTGAGAAGCTTAAAAAATGTGTCTCCTCAGTTCCCAAACGTTTATTGAGTGTTGTTAAAAGGAAAGGCCATGTAACACAGTGGTGAACATGCCCTTTCCCAACTACTGTGGCATGTGTTGCAGCCATAAAATTCTAAGTTAATTATTATTTGCAAAAAAAAAATAACGTTTATGAGTTTGAACAACAAATATCTTGTCTTTGTAGTGCAATCAATTGAATATGGGTTGCAAAGGATTTGCAAATCATTGTATTCCGTTTATATTTACATCTAACACAATTTCCCAACTCATATGGAAACGGGGTTTGTATTTGTAGTGAGTGCTTTTGACGGTATAAACAATATACACAATATTCAAACATGTTCCTTATTCCCTTTTATTACATGCAATTGTTTGAGCAAAAAAAGTCGGTAACACTTTAGTATGGGGAGCATATTCACCATTAATTAGTTGCTTATTAACATGCATTAGTATGGGGAACATATTCTAATGAACAAAGACTTACTTTAGAGTTATTTGGACACTAGGGGAACATATAAGGGTTAGGGTTACTAATAAGTAATAATTCTGAGGTTATTGAGGGAAGACTCTTAGTTAATGGCTTACTGGTTGTATAATAAGGCCATACAGGATAAGGCATTAATAAGTACTTCATAATGACTAACTAAGAGCCAATATGTTACTAATTTGCATGTTAATAAGCATCTAATTAATGGTGAAATATGTTCCCCATACTAAAGTGTTACCAAAACGACATATTATCTGCCGTTTTGTGTCGCAATATTATGCAAAAGCAACTTTTCTTACCTTCCGGTACCTGCTGATCTGTATTTGGGATCTGCATAAATCCTGACAAATTGCGCGTGTTCGTCTTTGTAGTCACCGTAGTCGATAAGCTTATTATTAAGCTTAAGAGTCATCTTATTTAGTGCGAAAACATCCCCTCCTGCCCAGAAAGAAATATAGCTGTTGTTTCAAAACATACTTCCTTCCTGTGGAGAAGGCCTTATCTGTTTTGACACAACAGCTATATTTCCTTCTGTGCGGGAGGGGCTGTTTTCGCACTAAATACCAAAGACTATAAAAATGGGACCCATTACATCCCTGCTTGGCACTCAGCATCAAGGGTTGGAATTGGGGGTTAAATCACCAAAAATGATTCCCGGGCACGGCCACCGCTGCTGCCCACTGCTCCCCTCACCTCCCAGGGAGTGATCAAGGTTAATGGGTCAAATGCAGAGAATAATTTCGCCACACCTAGTGTGTGTGTGACAATCATTGGTACTTTAACTTTTTTAACTTGAACTTAAATAAACTGACTCTTTTTGTTTGAGTTTAGACCGCTTCTTGATGCTGCTATTGTCACATTGTAAGGGCTGGTCTCCTAAAGCTTCAGTAAAACTTGGCCAAGTACTATTCTGTCTCGGTGGTCCTTCTTACTCAAACATACACTATATTGCCAAAAGTATTTGGCCACCTACCTTTACTCACATATAAACTTGAAGTGCCATCCCATGGAATTGTCCAAAATGTTTTGGTATCCTGGAGCATTCAAAGTTCCTTTTAACGGGAACTAATGGACCTAGCCCAACTCCTGAAAAACAACCCCACGCCATAATTCCTCCTCCACCAAATTTCACACTCGGCACAATGCGGTCCGAAATGTACCGTTCTCCTGGCAACCTCGAAACCCAGACTCGTCCATCAGATTGCCAGATGGAAATGCGTGATTCATCAGTCCAGAGAAGGCGTCGCCACTGCTCTAGAGTCCAGTGGCAACGTGCTTTACACCACTGCATCCCACTCTTTGCATTGGACTTGGTGATGTATGGCTTAGATACTGCTGGTCGGCCATGGAAACCCATTCTATGAAGCTCTCTGCGTGCTGTACGTGGGCTAATTGGAAGGTCACATGAAGTTTGGAGCTCTGTAGCAACTGACTGTGCAGAAAGTCTTTGCACTATGCGCTTCAGCATCCGCTGACCCCTCCCTGTCAGTTTACGTGGCCTACCACTTGGTGGCCGAGTTGCTGTTGTTCCCAAACTCTTCACTTTTCTTAAAATAAAGTTGATTTTGGATTCTTTAGGAGCGAGGAAATTTCCCGACTGGTTTTGTTGCACAAGTGGCATCCTATGACAGTTCCACGCTGGAAATCACTGAGAGCGGCCCGTTCTTTCGCAAATGTTTGTAGAAACAGTCTCCAGGCCTAAGTGCTTGATTTTATACACCGGGCCTAGTGATTAGGACACCTGATTCTCATCATTTGGATGGGTGGCCAAATATTCTTTGGCAATATAGTGTATATGTCATCCAAAAGAACTTGGGCTTGACCAGTGTGTTTTATTCCCCGAGAGGAAGACTGGTCAAGCGCAACAGTCATTAAGTCATTACTGTATTTTTCGGAGTATAAGTCGCTCCGGAGTATAACTCGCACCTGCCGAAAATGCATAATAAAGAAGGAAAAAAACATATATTTAAGTCGCACTGGAGTATAAGTCGCATTTTTGGGGGAAATTTATTTGATAAAACCCAACACCAAGAATAGACATTTGAAAGGCAATTTAAAATAAATAAAGAATAGTGAACAACAGGCTGAATAAGTGTACGTTATATGACGCATAAATAACCAACTGAGAACGTGCCTGGTATGTTAACGTAACATATTATGGTAAGAGTCATTCAAATAACTATAACATATAGAACATGCTATACGTTTACCAAACAATCTGTCTCTCCTAATTGCTAAATCCTATGAAATCGTATACATCTAGTCTTTTACGTGAATGAGCTAAATAATATTATTTGATATTTTACGGTAATGTGTTAATAATTTCACACATAACTCGCTCCCGAGTATAAGTCGCACCCCCGGCAAAACTATGAAAAAAACTGCGACTTATAGTCCGAAAAATACGGTAATCATTTTCCGCACAACCCATAGGGTGCGCAAAAAAACATGTTTTACAGTGTACTGTATTTGATCCATGTCTATTTTTGACAGTCAAGTTGAACATGATTTAAACGTAACTGTGAATACTTTAAAGGGGAACATTATCACAATTTCAGAATTGTTAAAACCATTAAAAATCAGTTCCCAGTGGCTTATTATATTTTTCGAAGTTTTTTTCAAAATTTTACCCATCACGTAATATCCCTAAAAAAAGCTTCAAAGTGCCTGATTTTAACCATCGTTATAAACACCCGTCCATTTTCCTGTGACGTCACATAGTGATGCCAACACAAACAAACATGGCGGAAAGAACAGCAAGCTATAGCAACATTAGCTCGGATTCAGACTCGGATTTCAGCGGCTTAAGCGATTCAAAAGATTACGAATGTATTGAAACGGATGGTTGTAGTGTGGAGGCAGGTAGCGAAAACGAAATTGAAGAAGAAACTGAAGCTATTGAGCCATATCGGTTTGAACCGTATGCAAGCGAAACCGACGAAAACGACACGACAGCCAGCGACACGGGAGAAAGCGAGGCAAAATTCGGCGATCGCCTTCTAACCAACGATTGGTATGTGTTTGTTTGGCATTAAAGGAAACTAACAACTATGAACTAGGTTTACAGCATATGAAATACATTTGGCAACAACATGCACTTTGAGAGTGCAGACAGCCCAATTTTCATCAATTAATATATTCTGTAGACATACCCTCATGTCAGCAGGCCAGGGAAGCTAGGGTCGATATTCTTCTCTTGACGGTGTGAGCCAAGACATCCAGGGGGTTTAGCTCGCTCGTCTGCGGGAAAAAACTGCCGCCATTGCTTGCCGTGCTACAGAGGTCCTTTGTCCCTGAATTGCTCACACACTCCGGCAGATTCAATGGGGGTCTGGCGGCAGATTTCTTTGACTTTATCGTTGGAAATGCATCTGCTTTGAGTGTCGCAGGATATCCACACATTCTTGCCATCTCTGTCGTAGCATAGCTTTCGTCGGTAAAGTGTGCGGAACAAACATCCAATTTCTTGCCACTTTCGCATCTTTGGGCCACTGGTGCAACTTGAATCCGTCCCTGTTCGTGTTGTTACACCCTCCGATAACACACCGACGAGACATGATGTCTCCAAGGTACGGAAAACAGTCGAAAAAACGGAAAATAACAGAGCTGATTTGACTCGGTGTTTGAGAAAATGGTGGATTGCTTCCCGATGTGACGCCACGTTGTGACGTCATCGCTCCGAGAGCGAATATTAGAAAGGCGTTTAATTCGCCAAAATTCACCCATTTAGAGTTCGTAAATCGGTTAAAAAATTATATGGTCTTTTTTCTGCAGCATCAAGGTATATATTGACGCTTACATAGGTCTGGTGATATTGTTCCCCTTTAATCATTATAAAATGTGTCTTTGCACATCGACTTAACCTCTATCGCCGGCCACTTCCATCCCCGACACTGGCCCCCGTATATCGACAGGTAAGTGTGCGCATGTGTCAGTGCACGTTTGGCCTCCCCCTGTGTTGTTAGCTCAGGGCAGGTGAGTGTTTGCCTACCTGTCTCCCTTTTACGAGGCCAGTGTTTGCCCAAGAAATGCACCTCGTCCGATTTGTCAGAGTCTTATTGTTGGCTTCTGCTTTGCCCCGGCAAGTGACAAATATGTGCTTTTCTTCCTCGTTTCCTGTTGCACGCTTTATTCCCCCCCCCTCATGGGTGAAAATGAGAAAACTATTAAGCATTGTGGATGAGAGGAGGGCTTGTCCGAGCAGATCGAGAAATGTCCCGATCGGGTTCATGCCACGTCGCACACTTTAATAGTGCATATAACGAAATATGAATAATATAATGACTCAATCCCTTCTCTAATCTGGTGTATCCTGTGGATTTTGGGTAGAGTCTGCTGGCAATTCTGGCTCTGTGGTAATGAGGAAGCCTTAGTGAGCTAATGCCTCCCACTTGAGTGGTTGACAGAGCAATTACAAATGGCATGCACGGCTTTTCATGTGCAGCCCACCCAGCTCAAGTGTATGCCGTGTCAGATTTCATAAAGACAACTAAAACGAATAACCGCAGAAACGTTCGGTCTTTTTTATGAAAACGCTACTCGGTATTGTATCTACAGTCTATACTTCATAGCGGCACTCCAGTTTCCTGCTGACCTTGGTCTCTTTTTCGATGCATGTTTCCATTTTTATCTTCCAGGAACACTTATTTTCTACCATTCTCCTTGTTTTCTAGCCTGTAACCCCATTGACTGATGCATTTAAAGCAGCCTTGGTTTCAGCGATTGTGAGTGGAAACCCGACCACAACTAACCAAGGCTAGGAGAGCAAGGACGATACTGTGCAGTGGAAAAGCTGCATTAGACTTCAAGGTTCCCATTTGTGGAACACTGACAGTTTCATGATGTTCCACCAAGTAATATGTGTCCCTTGGGCCTGTTCATGACCACCAAACATGAGATAAATCTATCAAATCGCTAGTTTGCTCCACTTTTGAGAGGATATCGTTTACATATTAACTGATACTAATACCAAACTGGTACTTGAAAAACAGTGGCGGAGCTTAAACATGTTCCTAAATCTGTTCTGAAAAAGTAGAAAACATGCATTTTCTTTTTATCTTATGTAAATTTATGCCAATTAAAGCACTTTTTTTTAGGAATTTTGCTTATCATTCACACTTCTTATGTAAAATAAGAACACGTATGTATTACCGTTTTTTATGCATTCTAACAAGTAAATATATAAAGTGCCACTGATAGTCACACACACACTAGGTGTGGTGAAATTATCCTCTGCATTTGACCCATCCCCATGTTCACCCGCTGGGAGGTGAGGGGAGCAGTGATCAGCAGCGGTGGCCGCGCTCGGGAATCATTTTGATGATTTAACCCCCAATTCCAACCCTTGATGCTGAGTGCCAAGCAGGGAGGCAATGGGTACCATTTTTATAGTCTGACTCGGCCGGGGTTCGAACTCACGACCTTCCAGTCTCAGGGCGGACACTCTAACCACAAATCCACTGAGCAGGTTTGAGGTGTGGGGGGGCGGGGTTGAGGTGGGTGGGATTGGGGGGGCGGGGTTTGGTGGTAGCTAACCCAGACTTTTTGACACTTAGAAAAAAACCCAACTTTTTGACACAGAAAAAAATCCCAATTTTTTGACACTTAGAAAAATTCCCAACTTTTTGACACTTAGAATAAATCTTCTGCACTTATAAGTACGTCTGAGAAATGGTTCATTGAAACAACAATGCAAATGTGTTTTTTATCTTAACATTTCCGTTTTTTATGGTGTCTGCATGTGCAAGTTTACGTCGGTTTTAATTATACATTAATTATAAATCTCGACTTTGACACTTATAAAAAATCCCGACTTTTTGACACTTAGAATTATTTATTTTTTGTCACTTAGAAAAACAACTACTTTTTGACACTTAGAAAAAATTCGGACTTTTTCACACTTAGAAAAAATCACGACTTTTTGACACTTGGAAAAAATCACAACTTTTTGACACTTAGAAAAAATTCAGAATTTTTGACACTTAAAAAAAATCACAACTTTTTGACACTTAGAAAAAAAACCGACTTTTTGACACTTAGAAAAAATCCTCTGCACTTATAAGGACATCTGAGAAATGGGTCATTGAAACAACAATGCAAATGTTTTTTTTATCTTAACATTTCCGTTTTTTATGGTGTCTGCATGTCTGTTTTAATTATACATTAAATATAAATCTCGACTTTTTGACACTTATAAAAAATCCCGACTTTTTGACACTTAGAATTGTTTATTTTTTTGTCACTTAGAAAAACAACTACTTTTTGACACTTGGAAAAAATTCTGACTTTTTCACACTTAGAAAAAATCACGACTTTTTGACACTTAGAAAAAATCACAACTTTTTGACACTTAGAAAAAATTCCGAATTTTTGACACTTAAAAAAAATCCCCACTTTTTGACACTTACAAAAAATCCCCACTTTTTAACACCTTGAAGAAAAACCTACTTTTTGTCACTTAGAAAAAATTCTGACTTTTACACACACACACACAAAAAAAATCACAACTTTTTGACACTTAGAAAAAATCCTCTGCACTTAAAAGGACATCTGAGAAATGGGTCATTGAAACAACAATGCAAATGTTTTTTTATCTTAACATTTCCTTTTTTTACGGTGTCTGCATGTGCAAGTATGTCTGTATTTGTTCTATGTTTGAGTTGTGTATGCCGGTGGGGGGCTTGCGCCCTGTGCCACCATCTGGGTGGTCCTCACGGCTGGCTTGTCCATAATCCTCCTGTCCCATAAATCAGTGTCCGAGCTCGGGACGGGAGCTGATGCTGTGCGACCAGTGGAGCGAGCGGGGTGGGCTGGAGGCACTAAGCCGGTGCTCTGGCCGCGCGCTGGCCCAGCTCAGGCCGGGGGGGCCCTGGCCACACGTCAGCTCTCCACACCGTCTTTAAAACAACTCGTCATGCATGATTGACTTTTGGGAAATGGCCCCGGCTGGCCGTCATTAACTGCGCCAGTTGGTGTTCTCAAGCCATTGCAATTTTCTGTCTAATAATAATCACAGTTTGTTCTGACAAAAGCTGAAATGGCGAGTGGTAGTTTTCGTGTGATCTGAGCGCCAAGATGAAAGCCACATCCGCTCTGCCTCTCTCCAAGAACGAGAAGGGAGGATGAAGGCCTGTCCGAGCTGTCTGGCTCTCTCTCAGCCCTCCGCTGGGCTTTTATCTCCAGGAAATTGGTTGCGGTTCTGACCAGGCCCAGTGTGCTGTCCGGCGGAGACCTGTGGCATTAATGAAGATAATGCTGCTTGGAATAATAACCGTCAATTGTGTAGCGAGACAACAGAAAACAAGCGCTGGGGATTACAAAAGAAGCCATGATGAAAGGCTGAAAGGTAGAAGTGTGTGCCTGGCTCGGCTCTCTTGTGAGAACTGATGGAACCTTTATCGACATCCTCGCAGAGTGGGATCTTATTCCGAATTTGACCCTCGGGTGTCGCGCCGCTGAAACGCAATTTGTTCTTTTGTTGACAAGATCACAGACATGTATTTCTTTGTATTGTTGCTCATTTTTCCACTCCTGTCGCACCCCTTCAATTTTGATATACTCCCTCATCACCCTCGCCAAGTGCAATTTAGTTTGATGAGCAGGTGGTCTTTCTGTTGAAGCGCTTTTTTTTTGTGCGTGCGGGGCTTTCAGTCGGAGTCAGTCATGTAGGCCAGGATTGGAATGGGGCTCCAGTATTTGTTGGTGTCGATGGAGGCGACCTCAGCGCCCCCCCGCAATCTGAACCCCACAGAGTGCAGATTGAAAGAGTTATTTTGTGGCTAAAGCTTCCAAGTTGCACCCTAGATGGCTTTTGTGCTGCATGGATACCAGCTTGGGGTTGTGAGGTAAAAAAATAAAGTCCTTCAAGCTTTAGTGGATCTCTTGTGCTCAGCAGGCAATGCATTGTGGGCCAGACAGCCGTGGAAAGCAACACGTTGTCGTTTTGGCTTTTTGTCACTCTGGATCAGAACACTGAGTCGGAACAAAATAGGTGGATTAGAGCGAATCGCCCATCACACACACAAATACACCCATATCAAGGCTTGGAGAAATTAAGTCTGTATTTACAGAGTCGATGTTTATTTAGAATTTAGTGCTGTTATCCAATATCGTGTTAACATTCACTAAACATGTAAAACATAATACAACAGCAACATAACATTTGACAATGAATACGAAATGATTCATTTCAACAGCAGAAACATGTTTGAACATTTAAAGAAATATGTATAATTAATCTATATTGGGATCGATGATACTACTTAAAATCAATATTGCAGCCTCTTGTGATAACAATATATACTGTGTATCACAATGTATTATCTGTAGGGCTGTCAAAGATAACCTGTTAACTCTTGTGATTAATTACAAAAAAATTATCATGTTAATCAGGGGCGTCACTAGCTTTTAAGGACAGGGGGGGCTTAGCCCCCAGGAGATGCACAGGATGCGAGCAAACGTTACGCACGAGCACAAAACTTCACAAACGGCTAACAAAGACTTAGAAATTATTCATTGTTATTATTATCATTTTTTAAAAATGCACGGGACGAAATGAAATGCTCCCCGGGACGATGGCTTTTAACCATTTTTTTTCTTTTTCTTTTTATGTATTTATTCATTTTACATTTTATATTAAATGTCTTGGTTTTTCCTCTCTCTGAAAATCCTATTAAATGTTTAACAAGCCATCCTATAATAATACAACAGCTATTAATGTATCAATACAATAAAACAAACATATTTAATGATGTTTTTTTCATTATTTTAACAATAGGCTAATGTACATTACTTTATATAGATTCTGCAAGAAACACAAAACTTAAAAACTAAATTTTTTACAATTACACACACAAGGTTTCATGCAGCTTCACTCATTGTAAAGGAAGATAATGTGCTTCGTACACCTGCAGGACCGCAAGCAAGGTCGCAGAGAAAATGCGGACTAGAATTTGAGTGATGTGGGCATTTTCTATATGAACAAGTGGAATGGATTGGATACCGACGCACTAAAGGGGCTCTCTACCTTATGCTACGAAGTGAGGGGAAACTGAGTGAATAATAACAGGTTATATGATTATTTATTTAAACTCATATTTGGGCCACTTTATAATGAATATGTCGGCATGTATTTGTAAAAAAAAAACAAAAAAAAAAACACCTAATTATTTAGGGGGACTTAAGAATATTTTAGGGGGGCTTGAGCCCCCCTAAAATAGGCCTAAGAACGCCAATGATGTTAATTATGTTTACCGTATTTTCCGGACTATCGAGCGCACTGTTATATAAGCCAAACCAGGGCCGGCCCGTGGCATAGGCCGTATAGGCAAATGCTAAGGGCGCCGTCCATCAGGGGGCGCCACGCCAGTGCCACAAATGTTGGAGAAAAAAAAGAAAAAAAAAAGTTGGTACTATTATTTCTAAATACAAAAAATAATCCCACGTTAATTAAAATGCAAATTAAAGCCTATTTAATAGAAATATTATTTGTTACAACATTACGCCCCCCCCCCTTCCCACCGCACGGTGCGCCCCCCCTTCCCGTATCATGACTCTTTTTGGACGTCACCACATCAAAAAATCAACACAAGATGTCAAAACGGCCAAAACTGTCAGGTGCCCAGGGAAGAAAAAAGAGAAAAGAAGAGGAGGAGAAACGAGAAAAGACAGAGGTAGCAGGTAGGTAACGTTAGCCTACATGAAATTATTTGTCTGTTACAGAATGTGATAGTAACCTGGCTTTTTAGCATTAAGCTAATGTTACATGATTCGGCAATTGCTAATCAATAAATAGCTAGTTCTGTTTTAACGTCGGGTTAATATTGTGGAGGGGGCGAAATTGTTATGGAAAATAATAATGTAACGTTAGGTAATTACAGTACTCCCACCTTACATTCCTCAGGAACATTTGTATTAGATCTTTTAAGCAGGTGTTTTTGTTTACATTGTTATTGCCTTCTGGTTAGCTAATGTTTGCCCTGCAGGTAATAGTCACTTTTCCACCCCTTTATATATTAGGTATAGTTGTAAGCAGAGGTGGGTAGAGTAGCCAGAAATTGTACTCAAGTAAGAGTACTGTTACTTTAGAGATGTATTACTCAAGTAAAAGTAAGGAGTAGTCACCCAAATATTTACTTGAGTAAAAGTAAAAAGTATGTTGTGAAAAAACTACTCAAGTACTGAGTAACTGATGAGTAATATACACACACACACACACACATATATATATATATATATATATATATATATATATATATATATATATATATATATATATATATATATATATATACATACATACATATACATTGATATATACAGTATATAATTTATATGTATTTATTTTGCTGTTTTTGTTTACATGTTAAAGATGTTTTAATGAATATACATGCATGTTTAACATATAGATTCCTTTCTTTCATGCAGACTAGAATATAAGTTGGTGTATTACCTGATTCTGATGACTTGCGTTGATTGTAATCAGACAGTAGTGATGATAACGTCCACGTTTTCAAATGGAGGAGAAGAAAAGTTCCTCCTTTCTGTCTAATACCACATGAAAGTGGTTGGTTTTTGGCACCTTATTTGTCCAGCTTCCATATTCGTTTTTATACACTTTACAAGAAATATATTGGCGTCAAACTCCGTAGCTTGCTAGCTTGTTTGCGCTGGCTTTCGGAGACTCTTGTTTTGAAAGCACAGGCGCGATGGAGCGGCACTTTTATTGTGAAGACAGGAACTGTGCAGTCAGTCTTTAGGCTTTTGACGGGATGTACGGTTGAAATAAAAAAAAGTATATTTTTTCCTTCACACTTTTGATTGATTGATTGGAACTTTTATGATTAGATTGCACAGTACAGTACATATTCCGTACAATTGACCACTAAATGGTAACACCCCAATAAGTTTTTCAACTTGTTTAAGTCAGGTCATGTGACCACCTGGCTCTGTTTGATTGGTCCAACGTCACCAGTGACTGCATCTGATTGGTGGAACGAAGTGAAACGTCACCAGTAAGGCAGGCACTATGAAGGTCTGTCTGACAGACCAAAACAAACAAAGCGTGCATTAACAGATCGATAAAAATTAGTAGCGTGTAGCGAGCTGAATGTAGATAAAAGTAGCGGAGTAAAAGTAGCGGAGTAAAAGTAGCGTTCCTTCTCTATAAATATACTTAAGTAAAAGTAAAAGTATGTTGCATTAAAACTACTCTTAGAAGTACAATATATCCCAAAAGTTACTCAAGTAGATGTAACGGAGTAAATGTAGCGCGTTACTACCCACCTCTGGTTGTAAGTTAAAAAAAAGGTCAAAGACAAAGCTATTCGGTTTCTTGTGAGTATATACACTTCACTGCCGATGTGGGGGGCGCCACCTAAAATCTTGCCTAGGGCGCCAGATTGGTTAGGGCCGGGCCTGAGCCAAACCCACTAAATTTTATTGAAAAAAATATTTTTCCTTATATTAGCCAAAATACTTTATAAATTATCACTTATCGTATATAGACTATATCACACAACCCTAATTTGTATCCTGTATTTGTATGCATTATCCAATGTTTCAGTCATTCATCAATTTATTTCATATTCTTAATTTTAAATTACATTTCTTAATTTCTATTATTTATTTGTATTTATTTTATTTATTTTGTATCCGTACTTTTTATTACCTTATTTTTTTAATGCCATCTCACATAGATAGCATAGTTCCAATATGTCCGTTTACGCTACAATCACATTGACAAATACTGTATGCCATGCTGAATATTTCTTGTTTTATCTAAAAATAAATACAAATAAACAAATGCATTGGATAAATTAATTGCTCTTATTTATCTGATGCATTAATCCAGAGTGTAGAGCGCACGGGTATATAAGCCGCACCCACTAAATTTTAGAAGAAAAACATATTTTTCCATATATTAGCTGCACTGATATATATATATTAGCCGCAGATATATACGTTGTAACACAGCAGTAAAATAGCTGATTAAACTTAGCACAAGTCATTGTCATGGACCCGCTAGCTGCGAAAGCTAGCTCTCCAAACTCAATAACTCCACCGTGACGTTTTGGTAAATTTACGAAACTGAAAAATTATGAACAAAATGCCATTGTGAGTTAATAATGCTAACACAGACACTCGTAAACGTGTTAGCATACTCGCTAATGCTAACGGCACTAGCTTGATTACGTTACGATAGCACGTACAAATATGCACGAGAACCACTTGGAAAAAACACAACAGACATCACACTTGGGATGGTTTAGGAAATGGGAATAGTTTTAGTTATGATGTAAAACTAAGATACAGTGGTTAGAGTGATGAATGAGGAATTCATACGAGTAGTAACGTTATGGACGACTAGAAGATGGAATGGCTCTTGTAATTCCGGTTGAAAGCACTAAACAGAAGTAAATACTGTAGACCAGTGGTTCTTAACTTTTTTGACCTCAGGCCCAACTTTTCCACTACACAAGGGCCCGAGACCCACTACAATATTAACACTGAACTAGTAATCTTACTTTTGGTTTTAATCATATTTATTAATTATATGTAACCTACTTAACAGGATAAACCTTTCAAATGATATAAAAGCATGTGTTAATCAAAAGTATTGTTATTAAGGTGTAGGTCAGGCTGATTACAAAAATAAATACTAATCAAATATGCTGCAAAAAGAGGGTCTCATGAAAAGAGATGACAATTAAGTGTACATACAATTGCGCAGTGCTGAAATAAATACATTCTAACTAAATAAATAATACAAATAATAGTTTTTGAACAAAATTTAAGTGCAAATAAAAATACAGCTTCATCACTTTAGTCATAATTTTTGCGCTTAAGAAACTTCTCTATAACTTTATCTCCAGTCTTCTTCTGTTTGTTTGATATTGTCATTACTGCCACAAGTGGTGGGGAAGTGTATTACATCTAGGTGCCGTTGCGGCCCATACGGCCATAGCTGAGAAACAGATACTTTTTTGGCGGCTCGCGGCCCAGCAATGGGCCCTGGCCCTATGGATAACAAATAAAGTTATGTAGATGTTAACTCCACAGCACCTGCAGTGAGCGAAATCGTCAAAAGAAATAGCATAGCAGGAAAAATACCGCTCCTTTTCAGTGTCTGTTGAATACTATTTGTTGGATTCAAAACATTATGGCCGTTAGCGAAGAAAAATCCATAAATTTAAAACTTAAAACTTTGTCTTTTGACATGTTCTATCTACACTTGTTAAAATGTAATAATCACTTTTTTTTCTGTTGTTGTGGGCCGGTACTTTTCAGAGGCGGTATAGTACCGAATATGATTCATTAGTATCGCGGTACTATACTAATACCGGTATACCGTACAACCCTAGTATGCACTAAATAATACTTTACAGAGACACTGTTGATTTACTCTCAACTAGTCTTTTTTCTGTAAAGGAAAAATAGAACACAAGAAAAAAAATATGTCCCTGTAACTAAGCAGCATAATTCTGCTTAATTCGACACTGGCGTTAAAACAGGAGTTCAGAACAGTCAGAGAGAGATTGCTTTGCCTAGCAAGTAAATTTCGTTAGATTTGCATTTTTCTGACTGTCTTTCAATGCTTCAATTTCCATGACATGTTGTTAATTATCACATCTGTTAACACTAAAAGTAATACGTCGTCCATCTTCGACGTTGCGCAATCATCTCCTTGGCAGCACACAACCAAACAACCAATATTTTGGCCAATAACACACAAGTTCGCTGCTCCACCATTCGTACGGTGTCGAGTTTTTTGTTTAAATAACCCCCCCGCCCCTCCCTTTCTCGGCTCTTGAACGTGACCCCAAAAAACTCACTTTGCAGCAGCACCCCCCTGCTTCTAAATATTGTCGGGGGGCGCGTAGAAAACCCCTGGTGCCGGTTTGGTGGTTTTTGTATTGCCTCTGAGTTACAGCATTGCAAGTCTTTGTGGCTTGGCCCGAAAATGTATGATTACAAAATGTGTCTGAGATTGATGGCCTTTTACAGTCAGAAGTTGCTTCATGCGTTTGAATAACTTTGGTGATTATTCCGACTGGTCGTAGCTTCGAGAAATAGTCAAATGTCGTCGTTAGGTAAACGGGTAAACCAACTCAACTGATGATTATAATAGGGGTGTGTACTGGATTTGTCTCTAGAGTGTTTTCTGCGGAGGTTTCACAAGTGGTGGCGTCTACTCGCACTGATAAACAGCAGGGATTGGATCCAGACCCTTGTCGGGGTCTCTTGGAGCCTTGGGGCTTGTAACCACATATACGGGGAATGTTAGTCATTTGTTTATTATTGGTGATATTCGCCCACTCTTAATCCTTGACTGGATTAGGCTTCATGTGTTCTTCATTCCACCTTTTCCACCATGTTTTGTGTCAAAAGCTCCTTAGGAACAAGGTAATGCAAAATGTTGCTGACTGAAGTGTTGATACCAACTAAACCTAACCCCCCCCCCCCCCCCCCCCCCCCCTTCCATATCCCACACCCCGGATTGTAAATAATGTAAATAATTCAATGTATATACTCTGATGATTATCTTGTGTGATGACTGTATTATGATGTTAGTATATATTTGATAGTATATATCTGTATCATGAATCAATTTAAGTGGACCCGGACTTAAACAAGTTGAAAAACGTATTCGGGTGTTACCATTTAGTGGTCAGTTGTACGGAATATGTACTTCACTGTGCAATCTACTAATAAAAGTTTCAATAAATCAATCAATCAAAGTCAGCCACAGGTAAATTGTCAGTCCTTTCAGGACGGGGTACTTCACGACATAGGCGCCGATCTACGTTTCTGCCAGTGGGTGCTCAGTGTGTGTGTATTAGTGTTGTCCCCAATACCAATAATTTGGTACTGGTACCAGTACCAAAAGTATTTCAGTACTTTTCGGTACTTTTTTAAATAAAGGAGACCACAAAAAATGTCATTATTGGCTTTATTTTAACAAAAAATCTTAGGATACATTAAAGGCCTACTGAAAGCCACTACTACCGACCACGCAGTCTGATAGTTTATACATCAATGATGAAATCTTAACATTGCAACACATGCCAATACGGCCGGGTTAACTTATAAAGTGCAATTTTAAATTTCCCGGGAAACTTCCGGTTGAAAACGTCTCTGTATGATGACGTATGCGCGTGACGTCAATAGTTGAATCAGACATTTTGAAATAGGTCGGTCGCCAGCTTAAATCGTCTTTTTTCATCGCTAAATTCCACAGTATTCTGGACATGTGTGTTGGTGAATCTTTTGCAATTTGTTCAATTAACAATGGAGACTGCAAAGAAGAAACCTGTAGGCGGGATCGTGTATTAGCGCGGCGGATGCAGCAACACAACCAAGAGGACTTTGAGTTGGCTAGCAGCAGCGCTACCGTGACTACAGCTTTGTCTTTCAAACATTTGATCGCTTGCCCGTACGTGCGTGCCGCTATGTGCATGTCAGGTACGTAACTTTGGGGAAATATATGTTTCTTGCCGATTCTGATGGCGGCCGGGATGTCGTCGAAAGCTACAACGCCCGCCGCCGCACCGCTGTCCTCACCTGTCTGGGTTGACTTCCTCCTTCTCCGGGCCGCCGACCGCATCGATGATCGGGTGAAGTCCTTCGTCGCTCCGTTGATCACTGGAACGCAGGTGAGCTTCGGTGTTGATGAGCAGATGAGAGCTGGTGTAGGTGGAGAGCTAATGCTTTTAGCATAGCTCTGTCGATGTCCCGTAGCTAAGTTAGCTTCAATGGCGTCGTTAGCAACAGCATTATTAACCGTGTGGTTACAGGTCCAGAGTTTGGTAGTATTGTTGATCTTAATTCTGTCTATCCTTCTAGTCAGGGGCTTATTTCTTTTGTTTCTATCTCCATTTAAGCACGATGCTATCATGTTAGCTACGAAGCTAAAGTGCTTCACTGATGTATTGTCGTGGAGATAAAAGTCACTGTGAATGTCCATTTCGCGTTCTCGACTCTCATTTTCAAGAGGATATAGTATCCGAGGTGGTTTAGAATACAAATCCGTGATCCACAATAGAAAAAGGAGAGAGTGTGGAATCCAATGAGCCCTTGTACCTAAGTTACGGTCAGAGCGAAAAAAGATACGTCCTGCACTGCACTCTAATACTTCACTCTCACTCTCACGTTCCTCATCCACGAATCTTTCATCCTGGCTCAAATTAATGGGGTAATCGTCGCTTTCTCTGTCCCAATTGCTCTCGCTGCTGGTGTAAATAATGGGGAAATGTGAGGAGACTTTCAACTTGTGACGTCACACTACTTCCGGTACAGGCAAGGCTTTTTTTATCAGCGACCAAAAGTTGTGAACTTTACCGTCGTTGTTCTATACCAGGGGTCGGCAACCTTTACCAGTCAAAGAGCCATTTTGAGCAGTTTCACAAATTAAAGAAAACAATGGGAGCCACAAAATTCTTTTGAAATTTAAAATGAAATAACACTGCATACAAAGTTTTTTTTCTTGCTTTGTGCTATGTATAAACCAAGAGTCTCAGACACGCGGCCCACACCTTAATATGAAAATTGAATGTTAGTGCGGCCCGCGGGTTTTATATGAATGGCGCGTGACAGCGTCATACTTGTCAACCCTCCCGATTTTTCCGGCAGACTATGATTGTCAAGGCAACTGTTCTCTCGAACTTGCCGTGATGGTACAGCATTTAGCGCCCACTAAAATCAGCGTGCCGGCCCAGCCACACGTTGTATGGGGCTTCTGCTTGCACACGTAAGTGACAGCAAGGCATACTTGGTCAACAACCACACAGGTTACACTGACGGTGGCTGTATAAAAAACGTTAACACTCTTACTAATAATGCGCCACACTGTGAACCCACATCAAACAAGAATGACAAACACATTTCGGGAGAACATCCGCACCGTAACACAACATAAACACAACAGAACAAATACCCAGAATCCCATGCAGCCCTAACTCTTCTCCTCAACCGACGCACAGAGGGGGGGTTGATGTGTGAGGGAGCAGGGTTGGGGTGGGGTTTGGTGGTAGCAGGGGTGTATAATGTAGCCCGGAAGAGTCAGGGCTGCATGGGATTCTGGGTATTTGTTCTGTTGTGTTTATGTTGAGCCGCATCAGACTGATCAAAGAGCCTTATGCGGCTCCGGAGCCGCGGGTTGCCGACCCCTGTTCTATACTAAATCCTTTCAGCAAAAATATGGCAATATCGCAAAATGATCAATTATGACACATAGAATGGATCTGCTATCCCCGTTTAAATAAAATCATTTCAGTAGGCCTTTAAACATATGTTTCTGATTGCAAGTTTATCCTTAAACAAAATAGTGAACATACAAGACAACTTGTCTTTTAGTAGTAAGTAAGCAAATATAGGCTCCTAATTAGTCTGCTGACATATGCAGTAACATATTGTGTCATTTTCCATTCGATTATTTTGTCAACATTATTAAGGACAAGTGGTAGAAAATGAATTATTAATCTACTTGTTCATTTACTGTTAATATCCGCTTACTTTCTCTTTTAACCTGTTCTATCTACACTTCTGTTAAAATGTAATAATCACCTTTTTTTCTGTTGTTTGATATTTTACATTAGTTTTGGATGACACCATGAATTGATTAACGTGGACCCCGACTTAAACAAGTTGAAAAACTTATTGGGGTGTTCCCATTGAGCGGTCAATTGTACGGAATATGTACTGTACTGTGCAGTCGACTAATAAAAGTCTCAATCAATCAAAAACCACACATTTGGGTATCAATCTGATACCAAGTCGTTACAGGATCATACATTGGGCATATTCAAAGTCCTCATGTGTCCAGGGACATATTTCCTGATTTTATAAACAAAATAAAAAAAATAAAAAAACATATTTAAAAAAAAATATCGATGTGATTATTAGTAGTAACGACGAGATACGCTATTGTTCGTGGTATCATTACAGTGGATGTTTGGTGTAGATCCACCAACGGTGTTTGTTTATATTGTAGCGTCCCGGAAGAGTTGGTGCTGCAGGGAATTCTGGGAATTTGTTCTGTAGTGTTTATGTTGTGTGCAAATATTCTTACAAAATGTGTTTGTCGTTATTGTTTAGTGTGGTTTCACTATATGGCACATGTCTATGACAGTGTTGGCGTTGTTCATACGGCCACCCTTAGTGTGACATGTATGACTGTTGAGTAAGTATGCCTTCATTCGCTCGTGTGGAGTGTGTTCAAAGTCAAGATGGTCGTGTCATAAATTCACAATGAAATTATCGTTAGGCTTTGTTAATTATAGACTATATGATTTGTGACTTTTTCATATGTAAAATGGACCAAACTCGCCACAAAATTAATTACAACAAGATACGTTTTTCAAGAATTAATTTAAAGATTGAAAGTTGTCATCAATCCCACGTGGGTGCTCGGCATTGTCCGTGGGTGCTCGGGCCCCGAAGCACCAACGGGATCGGCGCCTATGCTTTATGATACAATATGCGATACATGGGTCATTATAATGACAATATCTCTCTATGGCGATGATTTGAAGGAAAAGTGCACTTATTTTGGGGAATTTTGCCCATCTTCCACAATCCCTGCGTATGTTAGCCACACATGTCTTTCCCTTATTTCTGTGTTCTAAATAGTGGACAAACTGCAAGTACGAGATGGCTAACGATGCAGGTAACGGAGATACCATCTGTTCCACCTTGACCGTCCTTTAAGACCCATCCACAAACCTCCAACCCAGTTTTATATGCAAAACCCAAAACCAGTGAAGTTGGCACGTTGTGTAAATCGTAAATAAAAACAGAATACAATGATTTGCAAATCCTATTCAACTTATATTCAATTGAATAGACTGTAAAGACAAGATATTTAATGTTCGAACTGAGAAATGTATTTTTGTTGTTGTTGCAAATAATCATTAACGTAGTATTTAACGTCAGCAACACATTGCAAAAAAGTTGGCACAGGGGCATTTTTACCACTGTGTTACATGGCCTTTCCTTTTAACAACACTATGTAAACGTTTGGGAACTGAGGAGACCAATTTTTGAAGCTTTTCAGGTGGAATTATTTCCCATTCTTGCTTGATGTACAGCTTAAGTTGTTCAACAGTCCGGGGGTCTCCGTTGTGGTATTTTAGGCTTCATAATGCGCCACACATTTTCAATGGGAGACAGGTCTGGACTACAGGCAGGCCAGTCTAGTACCTGCACTCTTTTACTATGAAGCCACGCTGTTGTAACACAGGGCTTGGCATTGTCTTGCTGAAATAAGCAGGGGCATCCATGATAACGTTGCTTGGATGGCAACAAATGTTGCTCCAAAACCTGTATGTACCTTTCAGCATTAATGGCGCCTTCACAGATGTGTAAGTTACCCATGCCTTGGGCACTAATACACCCCCATACCATCACAGATGCTGGCTTTTCAACTTTGCGCCTATAATAGTCCGGATGGTTCTTTTCCTCTTTGTTCCAGAGGACACGACATCCACAGTTTCCAAAAACAATTTGAAATATGGACTTGTCAGACCACAGAACACTTTTCCACCTTGCATCCGTCTATCTTAGATGAACTCAAGCCCAGCGAAGCCGGCGGCGTTTCTGGTTTTGAATACAAAATAAAACCTGCTTTCCTTTGGAATATACCGTACTACATTTTAACGAGCAGATAAAGAACAAACAAGGTTTTTTGTATATATGCTTGGGTTGACTACTTAACAAGAGACACTAATATTGGGTGTGCCCCAACCCAAGCCCCCCCCCCCCTCCTTTTTCTTCACAGTACAGCAATAGGGTTTTTTCCTGAGTGTCATGGGGTGTAAGTGTCATGGGGTGGTACTTAATTGGCAGCTTTTGTGGTAAATGCAGATATGCTCCACTATGCATATCTTCTTCAATGGCCCGTTGCACTATTTGCCTTTTTTAAATTGTTCTTTAATTGGCTGCACAGTCACAGTCTCTTGCCTTAAAGTGTCCGCTGTGCCACCTGCATGTGGTCCGTTTGACTCAGAGGTTCCTGGCAAAAACCAGATGTTTTGTTTTGGTCCTCCATCTTACTTTAATCCATCATCTTTGTATGTATATATATATATATATATATATATATATATATATATATATATATATATATATATATATATATATATATATATATATATAAATATATTCATAATCTTTACTGTTAGCATTTTTAACATGTACAGTCGCGATCAAAAGTTTACATACACTTGTAAAGAACATAATGTCATGGCTGTCTTGAGTTTCCAATAATTTCTACAACTCTTATTTTTTTGTGATAGAGTGATTGGAGCACATACTTGTTGGTCACAAAAAACATTCATGAAGTTTGGTTCTTTTATGAATTTATTATGGGTCTACTGAAAATGTGAGCAAATCTGCTGGGTCAAAAGTATACATACAGCAATGTTAATATTTGGCTACATGTCCCTTGGCAAGTTTCACTGCTATAAGGCGCTTTTGGTAGCCATCCACAAGCTTCTGGCAAGCTTCTGGTTGAATTTCTTACCACTTCTTTTGACAAAATTGGTGCAGTTCAGCTAAATGTGTTGGTTTTCTGACATGGACTTGTTTCTTCAGCATTGTCCACACGTTTAAGTCAGGACTTTGGGAAGACCATTCTAAAACCTTAATTCTAGTCTGATTTATTTACCACTTTTGATGTGTGTTTGGGGTCATTGTCCTGTTGGAACACCCAACTGCGCCCAAGACCCAACCTCTGTTGTGGTATTTTAGGCTTCATAATGCGCCACACATTTTCAACGGGAGACAAGTCTGGACTACAGGCAGGCCAGTCTAGTACCCGCACTCTTTTACTATGAAACCACGTTGATGTAACACGTGGCTTGGCATTGTCTTGCTGAAATAAGCAGGGGCGTCCATGATAACGTTGCTTGGATGGCAACATATGTTACTCCAAAACCTGTATGTACCTTTCAGCATTAATGGCACCTTCACAGATGTGTAAGTTACCCATGTCTTGGGCACTAATACACCCCCATACCATCACACATGCTGGCTTTTCAACTTTGCGCCTATAACAATCCGGATGGTTATTTTCCTCTTTGGTCCGGAGGACACGACGTCCACAGTTTCCAAAAACAATTTGAAATGTGGACTCGTCAGACCACAGAACACTTTCCCACTTTGAATCAGTCCATCTTAGATGAGCTCAGGCCCAGCGAAGCCGACAGCGTTTCTGGGTGTTGTTGATAAACGGTTTTCCCCTTGCATAGGAGACTTTTAAGTTGCATTTACAGATGTAGCGACCAACTGTAGTTACTGACAGTGGGTTTCTGAAGTGTTCCTGAGCCCATGTGGTGATATCCTTTACACACTGATGTCGCTTGTTGATGCAGTACAGCCTGGGGGATCAAAGGTCACGGGCTTAACTGCTTACGTGCAGTGATTTCTCCAGATTCTCTGAACCCTTTGATGATATTACGGACTGTAGATGGTGAAATCTCTAAATTCCTTGCAATAGCTGGTTGAGAAAGGTTTTTCTTAAAGTGTTCAACAATTTGCTCACGTATTTGTTGACAATCAATCAATCAATCAATCTTTATTTATATAGCCCTAAATCACAAGTGTCTCAAAGGGCTGCACAAGCCACAACGACATCCTCGGTACAAAGCCCACATACGGGCAAGGAAAAACTCACCCCAGTGGGACGTCGATGTGGTGACCCTCGCCCCATCCTTGTTTGTGAATGACTTAGCATTTCATGGAATCTACTTTTATACCCAACCATGGCACCCACCTGTTCCCAATTTGCCCGTTCACCTGTGGGATGTTCCAAATAAGTGTTTGATGAGCATTCCTCAACTTTATCAATTTTTATTGCCACCTTTCCCAACTTATTTGTCTTGTGTTGCTGGCATCAAATTCTAAAGTTAATGACTATTTGCAACAACAAAAATGTTTATCAGTTTGAACATCAAATATTTTGTCTTTGTAGCATATTCAATTGAATATGGGTTGAAAAGGATTTGCAAATCATTGTATTCCGTTTATATTTACATCTAACACAATTTCCCAACTCATATGGAAACGGGGTTTGCACTCTCCGTAAATCACCAGTTCCATTGGCAGCAAAACAGGCCCAGAGCATAACACTACCACCACCATGCTTGAAGGTAGGCCTGGTGTTCCTGGGATTAAAGGCCTCACCCTTTTTCCTCCAAACATATTGCTGGGTATTGTGACCAAAGAGCACACTTTTTGTTTCATCTGACATCACATGTGGTCAGATGAAACAAAAATATGTTTGGAGGCCTTTAATCCCAGGAACACCATCCCTACCGTCAAGCATGACTCCTCCTAAGAAACAAAAAAGCCTCAAATCGAGGACCTTGACTTGATCTAGCGATGGCTTCCCCCCGATGAAGCATCCTCTTCCAACCGGGCTGCATCAGCAGTCCTGAAAGACCCCAGCAGCACTCATGGGGTGCACGAGTGTGGCTCCGGCTGCACTACACTTTAATCCCCTTCCCTTTTAACCACAATGGGAAACATGTGCTTACTCCGTGTAGGGTACAGGCCCACCATGGGAGCGGCTGTTTACTTTGAATCCAAAACTAACATTTCACAGCTCCCGTGGGCACTGCTGCTTGCTGCTCTCTCGGCTGCTTTCAAATAAAAATGACCCAACAATCAATTGGCGTCATTTCGGTGCAGACAAGATAATAACCCTCCTCTGTTGTTGCACAATATAACTGTCTCTTCACATGTCGGCCTGTAAAATTTGACACTTTTTTTTTTCCCCCCATCAAAAGAATGAAGGGCAGACTAATTTGTCTTTTGAATGAGCGGCTTGCTGTTATTTTATTATCCTCTTAAATTTCCATTCCAAACTGAACTTTGGACCTGATGATTGTGCATGTCTTGAAGTTGCAGACAACTAGAATCTACTACTTGTGTCCTAAACAAATATAGGAGTTTGTCCAGATGTTTGGGAGTACATGGCTTTGTCCTTAAATGCTGGTGTTTGTGTGTTGTTCAAGAAAAGCATAGCCTTAGGGCAGGAAATACACTCCAGATGAAGATACTACACTGTGGTTTATTTGACCCTTGTGTTGTGTACAAGTGTGTTTGCCCATGTTAACCCCTTATGTGGACACTATTAGGCTTAAGTGGGGGTTCAAAATAGACCTCAAAGGGGAAATTCACTTTTTTCTTTTAAATGTTGCCTTTAATTCACAATCTGTAGGAGAGACAAGAACATATGTTTTTTTTGTTTGTTTGTTTGTTTTAATGCATTCTAACTAGAGATGTCCGACAATGGCTTTTTTGCCGATATTCCGATATTGTCCAACTCTTAATTACCGATTTCGATATATAAAGTCGTGGAATTAACACATTATTATGCCTAATTTTGTTGTGATGCCCCGTTGGATGCATTAAACAATGTAACAAGTTTTTCCAAAATAAATCAACTCAAGTTATGGAAAAAAATGCCAACACAAAGTGCATTCTTTTTTTTTAACATGCCTCAAAACAGCAGCTTGGAATTTGGGACATGCTCTCCCTGAGAGAATGGGTAGCGGGGGATGTATATTGTAGCGTCCCGGAAGAGTTAGTGCTGCAAGGGGTTCTGGGTATTTGTTCTGTTGTGTTTATGTTGTGTTCTCCCGAAATGTGTTTGTCATTCTTGTTTGGTGTGGGTTCACAGTGTGGCACATATTTGTAACGGTGTTAAAGTTGTTTATACGGCCACCCTCAGTGTGACCTGTATGGCTGTTGACCAAGTATGCCTTGCATTCACTTGTGTGTGTGAAAAGCCGTAGATATTATGTGATGGGGCCGGCACGCAAAGGCAGTGCCTTTAAGGTTTATTGGCGCTCTGTACTTCTCCCTACGTCCGTGTACCACTCCGTTTTAAAAAGTCATGAATTTTACTCTTTGAAACCGATACCGATAATTTCCGATATTACATTTTAAAGCATTTATCGGCCGATAACATCTGCAGTCCGATATTATCGGACATCTCTAATTCTAACTTGTAAATAAACATGAATAGAAGTCTGCTTACTATTGGAGCCTACAGGAGCCATGACGTCATTGCGTCGAAACCAGGGGTGTCCAAACTTTTTCCACTGAGGGCCGCACACTGAAAAATCAAAGCAAGCGGGGGGCCATTTTTATATTTTTTTATTTTAAAAAGCAATACAATATATGTATAAAAACTATTCATTTTGGCCTCCACTCAGGCTTGATCCCGGAGACCCCAAAGGGTTTTGGTCCAAAAAATATAAAAAAATGTGTCATTATTCAGTATTATTATTATTATTATTATTATTATTATTATTATTATTCAAGGTTTAAATCTCTAGATAAAGATTAGGTCTATCTGTCAATATAAAGTTTTTCAATATTTAAGTTGTATGCTCTTTTTGTCAAAGAAAACCCTGTTTTTTATGGAAAAAAAAAACAAAATATGCAATATTTTCACCCAATAAAATTTTTAAGTGGAATATTTGAGATTATATAATAATTGGAGCCTTAAAAAGGTCAATAACTCATAACAACATTCATGGCGAGTTTACTGACAGATATAAGTAAGAACTTTGCACTACTTTATATTAGAAATGGCAACAGCGGATGATGAATGTCGCATAACAAGAAGATAGAGAAATGGAGAAGTTTATCAACTACGGTGTCGGCACGGACTACAAAGGCGGACATGCGTACATTTTCAGGACTCATGCAGATCCCATATACAGATCAGCAGGTACCAGAAGGTAAGAAAAGTTGCTTTTGCATAATTTTGCGAAACAAAACGCAAGATAATATGTCTTACCTTATACACACACCATAATAATACTTGTGTGTTGAAGCACAGTACAATCCATCAAGCGGTGCGGCTTCATAGCTTACCAAAGTCGTACTAAAACATTGTGATATATTTTTGAGCGCCGTGTGTAATGTTCTATATTTTCAATGGAACATATAACATTTTGGTGTTGTTTACTTGAGTCATATTGAAGCTATTTTATTTGGTACATGGTGAAATTATAAGTGGGACTAGTAGATGGCAGTCACACATAAGAGATACGTGTAGACACGTATCTCTTATATGTGACTGCCATCATACTGCAGTCTACGCGTATCTCTTATGTGTGACTCCCATCTACTAGTCCCACTTATCATTTCACCATGTACCAAATAAAATAGCTTCGATGTCGGTAAGCGCACTGTCGAGTTTTGAGAAAATGAAAGGATTTTAAGTGCGCCTTGTAGTCCGAAAAATACGGTACTTGTAAAATAAAACCTTCATCCATCCATCTATTTTCTACCGCGGGGATGCTGGAGCCTATCTCAGCTGCATTCGGGCGGAAGGCGGGGTACACCCTGGACAAGTCGCCACCTCATCACAGGGCCAACACAGATAGACAGACAACATTCACACTCACATTCACACACTAGGGCCAATTTAGTGTTGCCAATCAACCTCCCCAGGTGCATGTCTTTGGAGGTGGGAGGAAGCCGGAGAACCCGGAGGGAACCCACGCAGTCACGGGGAGAACATGCAAACTCCACACAGAAAGATCCTGAGGCCAGGATCGAACCCAGGACCTTCGTATTGTGAGGCACTAGCACGAACCTCTGCCTAGTTATTGCTGATTACTTAGGCCAGGGGTCGGCAACCCAAAATGTTGAAAGAGCCATATTGGACCAAAAATACAAAAACAAATCTGTCTGGAGCCGCAAAAAATTAAAAGCCATATTACATACAGATAGTGTGTCATGAGATATAAATTGAATTAAGAGGACTTAAAGGAAACTAAATGAGCTCAAATATACCTACAAATGAGGCATAATGATGCAATATGTACATATAGCTAGCCTAAATAGCATGTTAGCATCGATTAGCTTGCAGTCATGCAGTGACCAAATATGTCTGATTAGCACTCCACACAAGTCAATAACATCAACAAAACTCACCTTTCATGCACAACGTTAAAAGTTTGGTGGACAAAATGAGACGGAAAAAGAAGTGGCATAAAACACATCCTAGAAAGTCGGAGAAAGTTATACATGTAAACAAACTACGGTGAGTTCAAGGACCGCCAAAATTAGTAGGACAAAACGGCGCTCGCCAAATACTCGAATCAGTGAAGCATGTTTAATATAAACAGTGTGCTTTGTAACAATTAGGGAGGCTTGTGTCATGTTTGTCCTCCTACAGAAACCATATTAAAACAAAAAAATAGATTTTTTTCCCCTCATCTTTTTCCATTTTTCATACATTTTTTAAAAAGCTCCAGAGAGCCACTAGGGCGGCGCTAAAGAGCCGCATGCGGCTCTAGAGCCGCGGGTTGCCGACCCCTGACTTAGGCCAACTACGTTACTGTATTTTGATGTTAGTCTTTATGGTGGTACTTGAGGCGCCAATTGTTTTCGTAGGTGGTCCTTGGTGGAAGAAAACCTAGAGGGTACCAACCTGAAAGCCCAGGTGACCAATTGTCAGCTGCATTCCGTCGGCAGCGTTAGCCTGATTCATATCCTGGCCTCTGCAGGTGCGGCAGGTTATCTGCGGGATGAGTGAGCTCTTCCTGGTGTAACTAGAGCCACGACCAGCTTCACTCCCCCCTTTTCCGCCACCCTTTCCTGTCCTTTTATCCAAGCATCCATGGCAGTCCTAACTCAGGCGCCGTCCCGCTGTTTCCTCACCAGTCGCCATCGCCGGTCATCTCAGGTGTCTTTGTGAAGATAGACAGGGCCTCCCTCATCACCCCTCCAGTTGAACTTGAAATGAGCTCTGCTGCCACACGCCCTCTTCTAGGTTTAGGGTTGTCTTCATTACGTTGAACGCGGAAGCCGCAGTGATTGTTTTTCTTACTTGATAAATACGTACTTCACTTCTTTCAACGTCTGCTTGTTGATTAGCCCTGATGGACGCGCTGATGTTGTTGAATGGCTTTCTGATTAGCGGCTTGGAGCCTCATTTAAGTTTGGTCGTAGCGACTTATTTCGTACTTCCTCCGGCGGTCTGGCTTTGATTAGGTCCAACTTTTTTACAGTATAACTCAGTTTGAAAATTAAAGAGAAAATTAATTACTTATGGATGTTCGGGTATGTAGTGATCTTAGATCCAAGACTCATTCAAGCTGAAGTGTTCTTATTTGCATTGCACACACACACTTGTCACTAGCCCTGTGGTGCACTCAGTTTGAAATCACAAAACTCTAACTTTAACAGCCAGGTCACTACAGGGTGTCCACAAAGTCTGGGTACATGGTTGAAAACACACATTTTTTAAAACAAAACTATTTTACTCAATTCTCCATCCATCCATCCATCTTCTTCCGCTTATCCGAGGTTGGGTCGCAGGGGCAGCAGCCTAAGCAGAGAAGCCCAGACTTCCCTCTCCCCAGCCATTTCGTCCAGCTTCTCCCGGGGGACCCCGAGGTGTTCCCAGGCCAGCTGGGAGACATAGTCTTCCCAACCTGTCCTGGGTCTTCCCCGTGGCTTCCTACCGGTCGGCCGTGCCCGAAACACCTCCCTAGGGAGGCGTTCGGGTGGCATCCTGACCAGATGCCCGAACCACCTCATCTGGCTCCTCTCGATGTGGAGGAGCAGCAGCTTTAGTTTGAGCTCCTCCCGGATGACAGAGCTTCTCACCCTATCTCTAAAAGAGAGCCCCGCCACCCGGCGGAGGAAACTCATTTCGGCCACTTGTACCCGTGATCTTGTCCTTTCGGTCATAACTCAAAGCTCATGACCATAGGTGAGGATGGGAACGTAGATCGACCAGTAAACTGAGAGCTTTGCCTTCCGGCTCAGCTCCTTGTTCACCACAACGGATCAATACAGCGTCCGCATAACTGAAGGCGCCGCACCGATCCGCCTGTTGACCTCACGATCCACTCTTCCCTCACTCGTGAACAAGACTCCGAGGTACTTGAACTCCTCCACTTGGGGCAAGATCTCCTCCCCAACCCGGAGATGGCACTCCACCATTTTCCGGGCGATATTTTCAACGTGATTTTCAATGCATAATTTGATGCGCTTTGCATAATTCAGGTCTGATTTGCCCATTGCACCCAGACTTTATGGACACCCTGTACAATGATTAGGAATAAAGCAATAAAGACAATCCACTTTACCTTGTTGGGTAATCCTCTTGGTGTGCAGCCGAAGAAAACTGGAGGGCTGTGTCGACAACGCTGTGGTTACTTTTTGAATGTTTCAAACCCCACATCGCTTGTCCATTGCTTTCTTTGACTCATATTGAGCTCGCAAAACCAGAAAAATGCTGTAAAAAGGTTAAAAAACACTTAATTGCCACATAGTATCAATTAGCACGGTAGCTAATGACAGCACTGCCCTGCTGACTGATTGAGCACCAGAGATCGTTAAGCCTGCTCACAAAGAATAAAATGGATGTGATGCAGGCACACAATGAGTGGATGTAATGTTCGTACATTGATACAACGTTCGTATAACAAAGCATATGTTTATGTGGTCGGTGGGTCGTAAATCAAAACGTTTGTATAATGAGGGGTTCCTAAACCAAAGGAACACTGTATAACCATATTTGGAAGGTAGAAGCTTAGAAAGCCTAATTGCAGGAAATCCATTTTAATTTCTGTGAAATTCTTGACACAATGTTTAACAAGTTTTATGAAAACGCTACAAAAATCCTAAATAGAATGGGATTTAATAAAACACACACCTTTGACTGAGGAATAGTCAAAAGACTAGGGATGTAACATTAAACGGTATATTGGTAATTTGCGATAAAATACCATCTAATTTTTTAATTACTGAAAAAACGTCATTTATTAATGCATTTTAGACAACACAAAGTTAGGCGCATGCGCACTAGCGTCGTTTGGTTAGATAATCATGGCGGACTAAAGACACAGACTTTGCTCTGGAGATTTCCCCTCGAAGTAAACGGAGCCAAGCGCTTGGTTTAACGTCATTTTCCCTCGCTTCCCGCCGTGCGTTTAGGAGCGCACTGTTGTGTTTAGATGGAGACAGGTGTGGACATTATTGGAGACGGACGCACTTGTCCCCACACTAAAAGTATACAGCTAAGGAGGAAACTATTTGATGTTTTGCAGCAGGCGATGTGTCGTGAACATTGTCACAACTTGTTTATAAAGTCTTTACCGTATTTCTCGGACTATAAGTCGCAGCTTTTTTCATAGTTTGGCCGGGGGTGCGACTTATACTTAGGAGTGACTTATGTGTGAAATTATTAACACGTTACCGTAAAATATCAAATAATATTATTTAACTCATTCACGTAAGAGACAAGACGTATAAGATTTCATGGGATTTAGCGATTAGGAGTGACAGATTGTTTGGTAAACGTATAGCATGTTCTATATGTTATAGTTATTTGAATGACTCTTACCATAATATGTTACGTTAACATACCAGGCACGTTCTCAGTTGGTTATTTATGCCTCATATAACGTACACTTATTCAGCCTGTTGTTCACTATTCTTTATTTATTTTAAATTGCCTTTCAAATGTCTATTCTTGGTGTTGGGTTTTATCAAATAAATTTCCCCAAAAAATGTGACTTATACTCCAGTGCGACTTATATATGTTTTTTTCCTTCTTTGTTATGCATTTTTGGCCGGTGCGACTTATTCTCCGGAGCGACTTATACTCCGCAAAATACGGTACTTTGTTTTTGGGATGTTCACTCCTCCTTTATTTAACTGCAAACTGTATCAGTGTTCAAATAACACCAATACAAGCTAAAATGTTTTGTCATCTCATCAACCTGATCAAAGGCTGTGAAAATTGTGTATTCGAAGTGAGAGGTGTCACTCCTCTTTATTTTTGTTGGCCAACTGTTGTACTGAACCAAGAGAAGAACAAAGCTTGTTTATTAGACTTCATTTTCATCTTCAGTTATATACAGTCTTGGTCAAAAGTTTACATACACTTGTAAAGAACATAATGTCATGGCTGTCTTGAGTTTCCAATAATTTCTACAACTCTTATTTTTTTGTGATAGAATGATTGGAGCACAGAACTTCCCTCCAGAAGGTCTTGTTTTTATCCATGTGATGTCAGATGAAAAATTTAGCTGTTTGGCCACAATACCCAGCAATATGTTTGGAGGAGAAAAGGTGAGGCCTTTAATCCCATGGCCACCATTTCTACCGTCAAGCATGGTGGTGGTAGTATTATGCTCTGGGCCTGTTTTGCTGCCATTGGAACTGGTGCTTTACAGAGAGTAAATGGGACAATGAAAAAGGAGGATTGCCTCCAAATTCTTCAGGACAACCGAAAATAATCAGCCTGGAGGTTGGGTCTTGGGCGCAGTTGGGTGTTCCAACAGGACAATGACCCCAAACACACGTCAAAAGTGGTAAAGGAATGGCTAAATCAGGCTAGAATTAAGGTTTTAGAATGGCCTTCCCAAAGTCCTGACTTAAACGTGTGGACAATGCTGAAGAAACAAGTCCAGGTCAGAAAACCAACAAATTTAGCTGAACTGCACCAATTTTGGCAAAAGGAGTGGTAAAAAATTCAACCAGAAGCTTGCCAGAAGCCTGTGGATGGCTACCAAAAGCGCCTTATTGCAGTGAAACTTGCCAAGGGACATGTAACCAAATATTAACATTGCTGTATGTATACTTTTGACCCAGCAGATTTGGTCACATTATTAGTACACCCATTATAAATTCATAAAACAACCAAACTTCATGAATGTTTTTTGTGACCAACAAGCATGTGCTCCAATCACTCTATCACAAAAAAGTAAGAGTTGTAGAAATTATTGGAAACTCAGCTTTTGCCCAGGACTCTATATTAAAATAAACTGACTGATAATTATCCTCTTGTTGAAAAAAGGTGTCATGCGTTATTGGGTAGCATAACGTTTGCTTTGTCCATGGTTTGGTACTGTACCAGGTCTGTGATTTTCAATACTTTTGATTTAATACCCAAGGAATTATTGCCAGAGTTAAGGAGAAGCCAAGTCTTCCATTGGCAGTTTTTTGTTTTTTTTTATACGGTACTTTCCAAACTACTGTAAACTTCAACTAGAATAATTAACTTGCTGTTGAATTAACACCGCTCAGCTGACAATATCAATCAAGATTGTGGGTCTTCGCTGACGTGGTAACCTGAATACGAGATGAATAATTTGTTTATCATCTATCTTTTGCATTCCTGCTAAGCACACTCAAAACATGTTTCTGCAAGTGCTCTCATTCCTCTACTCAGCTCTGCTACTAAAGGAGTTCTAACACAGACTTTTGCGATTATGTTTGACAAAGTCAATCCTATACCTTCGCTTGCTTTTTCATGCTTTTTAATCGCACTTTTCTGGGTATTTCTTACAGGTTAAATTCTAATAGTGCAGTTCAAATGAGAATGCATGTGTGGACCTGCAGACCTCAGCTTGGAGATGTAATCTGATTTGCAGAAAGAAACGCCTTGTTTCACATGACTGGTTTTAAGGGACCACTGGCGCAAGGTTGTGCCAGTGTGTCCTCGACTAGTTTGTGTGCCTTCCATGTGCCTGTGTGTATACACCGACCACTTAGTCATGTATTTGTCTCTGTGTATACGAGATTTTTTTGGTGCAGGCGTCTACCCAGTAGAATGTTGTGGCTGAAACGTTTAAATGAGCTTTATGTCGGAAAACACGCTAATTAAAAGAAATCACACATCTGGAAAAACGTTCAAAGGGGTTTGTTTGCAACTTCCTGTTTACACATCTTCTAAAGTCGCAGCTTTATTGCAAACTAATGGACCATCAGAAGTTATATCAAATAATTGAAATCATCTTTAAAGCCTTAGTCATCTTTGCGGATGCCAGCCGAAATAAATCCCTTGAGAGTTACTCCACCTGATTTGTTTTCCAACATGGGCTTATCAGTTGGTTGTTGACAGCTGGATGTGGTCCACCTTGTGATTTTCATTGAATGAGATAAAGTCAGTGAAAACGAATGAATGACACATCTGAGTCGTGGAAAACAGAAGGCCTAGGAGGCGACATTTGTATGTCTGTTTACTCCTGAGAGTGTCCAGCTTCATGGTTGATCTTTCGGCGATCGTACCCGCCATGTGGAGAGAGCTTATAGGCGAGACGAGGTAGCGGGCAGGAGGCACCGATCCCATCAGGCGTGTCAGCAGGGGCAGGTTTTTCATAAGGAACTAATCTCTCCACACAAAGCGGCGTCCGATATTAGAAAAAGAGCCCCTGCCCTCGAGCTAACCAAGTCCCGACTAGCCCTTGACCAGGCTTTGCCAGCCCTGGAGGCTAAGCTTGGCCACATGAAGCTCTAGCCTCCTGCTGTTCCACATGATAACTCACTTACCTCATGATCACCGGGGGTAAATACGAAGGTCGATAGAAGAGAAACGGGCCCTGCGTCAGGTGAAGGTATGGTAAAAGATGATGATTGTCAATGCCCTGTTCCTGGTGTGATGTTATTGCTGTTTCCCCTTTGCTCTTGGAAAATAACGTTCTTACATTGAGAGTTTTTGTCACTCGGAAACCCTACATTAGTTCCCAAGGAAACAAGTCTGAGACGGTGTGACTCAAAATGAACGGATGACTGAGCATGCATAGTTTTGTTCTTAAACATGTCTGCATCCAGGAACCTGCAACTTCTCAATCCAATATTGACTTGAACCTGTTGACTTATATAAATCCAAGCGGCACACCACACACATTTAGAATAGCTACAAAGAAGGAAAAACTCCATTGACTGCTTCTATCCTTACTAAACATTTTAGGTAGAGCCAAAACTCCACTTGAAACCTTAGCTTCACATTAGGGACTAAGGTGATCTACTGTATGTCACTCATCAAGGCTTGACTTTTGCAATGGTCCGTGACGATACGAGCCTGAGCCATGTGGTTAGCATAAAGCCTGGTTTGGTTCAGTAAATGGCTGAAAAACACAGCAACAGGTTGGAAGGCGTGTCAGACTGTAGCAAGAAGTTAATAAAGCAGGAATGTGCAGAATTAAGGATTATATTACGCTAAAACAGACCATCCGTCCATTTTCTGCACTGCTTGTCCTCATTAAGGTCGTAGAGGGGCTGGAGCCTATACCAGCTGACTTTGGGTGAGGCAGTGTAAACTCTGGACTGGTCTCCAGTCAATCACTGGGCACATTAAGACAAATATACATTCACATGTACAGGTAAAACTTAAACAGTTAGAATATTGTGTAAAAGTCCATTCATTTCAGCATCCATCCATCCATTTTCTACCGCTTATTCCCTTCGGGGTCGCGGGGGTCGCTGGAGCCTATCTCAGCTACAATCGGGTGGAAGGCGGGGTACACCCTGGACAAGTCGCCACCTCATCGCAGGGCCAACACAGATAGACAGACAACATTCACACTCACATTCACACACTAGGGCCAACTTTAGTGTTGCCAATCAACCTATCCCCAGGTGCATGTTTTTGGAGGTGGGAGGAAGCCGGAGTACCCGGAGGGAACCCACGCATTCACGGGGAGGACATGCAAACTCCACACAGAAAGATCCCGAGCGCAGGATCGAACCCAGGACCTTCGTATTGTGAGGCAGACGCAGTAACCCCTGTACCGCCGTGCTTCTGAAATTAATGTGGTATCAATTCAATAAATACAAAGTCAACTATGTCAAGATTGTTTGTGTCCATTACAAATTCCTTATTGCAATATTAAGGTTTTGCACATTTCTGGTGGTAATGTAAATGCATCTTATGTCATATATAGCTGCAACGATTAGTCGACATCGTCGACAAATTCTGCCAGTAAAATGTGTCTCCTACAATTATATTTGTTGACAGCGGTCGTGACGTCATCACTTGTGTTTTTCCGGGCGGAAGTGGGTTACTCGCAAAAACATTGCCAGGATATTTCCACTTATTCTTGTTAAAACATGAGTACCTTGCTCATTTTGCAAAGCGTACCTTGTTCGGCAGATCAACTGATCTAAATGGGGGATCTATTTAAAGGCTAGCGCAGGGGTCGGCAACCCGCGGTTCCGGAGCCGCATGCGGCTCTTTGATTACTCTGATGCGGCTCAGCTGCATTCTTGCCGACCCCCCCGATTTTCCCGGGAGACTTCCGGATTTCAGAGCCGGGAGACTTCCGGATTTCAGAGCCTCTCGCAGAAAACTCCCGGGATTAATATTCTTCGATTTTCACCCTTACAATAATAAAAAGGATTTTCACCCTTACAATAATAATAAGGGCGTGCCATGATGGTCCAGCAATTAGCGCCCTCTACAATCTGTACAAACAGCGTGCCAGCCCAGCCTCTTGTTATATGCACTTTCTGCTTGCACACGTAAGTGACAGCAAGGCATACTCAACAGCCACACATGTTACACTGACGGTGGCCATATAAAACAACTTTAACACTCTTACTAATAATGCGCCACACTTTGAACCAAAACCAAACAAGAATGACAAACACATTTCAGGACAACATCTGCACCTTAACACAACATAAACACAACAGAACAAATACCCAGAATCCCATGCAGCCCTGACTCTTCCGGGCTACATTATACACCCCTGCTACCACCAAACCCCCCGCCCCCCCTCTGTGCGTCGGTTGAGGTGGTCGGGGTTTGGTAGCGGGGGGGGGCTGTATAATGTAGCCCGGAAGAGTTAGGGCTGCATGGGATTCTGGGTATTTGTTCTGTTGTGTTTATGTTGTGTTACGGTGCAGATTTTTTCTCCCGAAATGTGTTTGTCATTCTTGTTTGGTGTGGGTTCACAGTGTGGCGCATTATTAGTAAGAGTGTTAAAGTTTTTTATACCGCCACCGTCAGTGTAACCTGTGTGGTTGTTGACCAAGTATGCCTTGCTGTCACTTACGTGATCAAGCAGCAGCCCCATACAACGTGTGGTTAGGCCGGCACGCTGGTTGTCATGGGCGCTAATTGCTGTACCATCACGGCACGTACGAGAGAGCAGTTGAATTTTGAGAGAGCAGTTGCCTTGAAATTCGTAGTCTGCCAGAAAAATCGGTAGGGTTGACAAGTATGACGCTGTTGAGTGCCATTGATCAAAAACCCGTATTAATATTAAGATGTGGGCCGCGTGTCTGAGACCCTTGGTTAATACATAGCACAAAGCAAAAAAAAACTTTGTATGCAGTGTTATTTCATTTTACATTTCAAAAGATTTTTGTGGCTCCCATTGTTTTCTTTATTTGTGAAACTGGTCAAAATGGCTCTTTGACTGGTAAAGGTTGCCAACCCCTGGGCTAGTGTATACAAATGAGTTTTAAGATGGGACTTAAATGCTTCTACTGATGTAGCATCTCTAACTGTTATAATATGTAATACTTAACTAAGATACGGTAACCAAGACAAACAAATTCATCTTCTCGTTTGATCCGCGGCCATGACTCCATCATGTCTTTGGGAAAAAAGCAACTGAGGCCTTGTCGGACAAACCATTTTGAAAAACATCCTTTCTTCTTTTTCAGATGAGATCAGGTGAGCGTGAAGAAACTGGAAACAAGATCTCATGGAGTTCCCCAGGTAATTTGAATCTATAATCTTTCAGTGAAATATGCTGCGATGATCCCACGCCGTCGTCTTATATAAACGGACCTCTGCCACAAACAACGAAAGTACAGTACTCTGCGCTCACTGATCCACCAGATTGCGGCAAAAGTCGGTCTCAGTAGGTTGCTATGAAAAGTCAAGTCATGACAGCACCGTAAAGAATGCGGCGGCACGGAGATATCGCTTCAAACGCTCGGATCCTGCTAGTGGAACCGAATGAAGATATGCCAAGATAGCCCACCGCAGCGTCGGTGACCTTCAAAGCACCCTGATGACGGACTTGTGCAGGGCTGCCAGCAGGCTCAATGAGAGGCACTGTCTACCAATCGGGGTAGAGATGGATGCTCCTCAATCATGCTTGACCTCAACATGAGTACACCTCTCTGTAAATGAACGAGAACCTGTCTGTAAGAGCATGGCAAGATGCCCACAAACAAGTACAGTGGATTGACAGATGAAAGAATGCGATAAGGCGTCCGTGGGCATGCTGAGGCTCAGAGGCAGGTTGAGACGTGGTTCAGTGTGCTCCAACCTATGAGGCATCAGAGAAGGGGAAAACCAGAGGGAAGGGCGAAGAACCTAAAAGGACAATAGTTGAAAAGTAAGTTTGCAAGACAATTAAACGAAGAGTAGTACGTTCGGTTTGGTAAAGCAACATGGTAAGGGAGCGATTAAGTGCGAGGCCCACGCCGAGGACAGATCCAAACTTAGGATGAGGCCCTGGTAGAACGTGACTCCTCACAAGTACACAAGCAGACAGCCAGAAAAAAAGATGAACAATGTTGATGGATGACGACCTAATCTGACACGTCCCTTCCCCCCGGCTGAAGGGGGACGCTCCCGCCTCTTCGCTGCCATGACGACCACAATGTTAAATGCACATAATGTAAGTAACCTTGAGTCTGGGGGTCACATACTTGCGTTACCTCATCTCGGGATGTTTTGATAAACAAACATTTCAAGTATAGCATTCGAAGTGAAGGGTAGGGTCAAGACTTGCTGAGTTATGACAGTTGGGATTAGTTGCTGAAAGAAGACCGGTGTGCATACTGGAACTTACAAGGTGCTTTTGAGCAAGGCACTGAAGTCTTGAGTGCTGAAGCAACTGACTAAAGTCATGCAAAATCAGCTAGAGGCCTGTCTCTGCTCTTGGCTGCCATGACAACCACAGTTGTAACGTCATATTATGCAAGTACCGATAACTCTGGGTTTGAAAGCTGCCTCCTTGCATTACCTCATGACAGGATACTCTGAAAACCAAACATTAGTTTTGGGAGCGGAAGGCAGGTTCCAGACCCCATTAAGGACTAAAATTAGGAATTGAACTGCTCTGGGTCGTGATACCGCTAAGCCAGAATACCAGACCTCACAGACTTGTAAAGAGACTGTCAGAGATCACTATGAGGAACACTTGGGTATTGAACTATCTGGGTTCCAATACACTTACTGAACCTGAATGGATTTCTCACAGTTTTAGAAGTTTTAGGTGCCCTTTAGCAAGGCAGTGATTCACAGCTGCTACAGTTGCTTGGCCGGAAATATCTCTTGAAAGTTTTTATAAAACTACCTGGAGATTAGTATCAGTCGGAAACTGCCAGCATGGCCTTGTGCATAGCAGATAATGGTTCAGGATCACAATACACTTTCTGGTCATAAATGGTTTCTTCAGAGTTTTGAGATGATTACCCTTGGTGTTAGTAAAATTATAAACCATCCAAGACTAGGGATGTATATCGTTAAGATTTTATCGATACAATACCCTTATCGATGTTCTTATCAATACCGGTATTCATCAGTACTCTTATTGGTACCGTATGTCAGTGTTTTTCAACCTTTTTTGAGGCAAGGCACATTTTTTGCGTTGAAAAAATCCGGAGTCACGCCACCAGCAGAAATCATGAACTCAGTTGACAGTAAAAAGTGGTCGTTGCAATTGTTGGATATGACTTTAAACCATAACCAACTATGTATCAATATAGCTCTTGTCTCAAAGTAGGTGTACTGTCACCACCTGTCACATCACCCCCTGACTTATTTTGAGTTTTTTGCTGTTTTCCTGTGTGTAGTGTTTTAGTTCTTGTCTTGCGCTCCTATTTTGGTGGCTTTTTCCCTTTTTTTGGTATTTTCCTGTAGCAGTTTCATGTTTTCTTTTGAGCGATATTTCCCGCATCTACTTTGTTTTAGCAATCAAGAATATTTAAATTGTTTTCATCCTTCTTTGTGGGGACATTGTTGATTGTCATGTCATGTTCGGATGTACTTTGTGGACGCCGTCTCTGCTCCACAGTAAGTCTTTGCTGTCGTCCAGCATTCTGTTTTTGTTTACTTTGTAGCCAGTTCAGTTTTAGTTTTGTTCTGCATAGCCTTCCGTAAGCTTCAATGACTTTTCTTAGGGGCACTCACCTTTTGTTTATTTTTGGTTTAAGCATAAGACACCTTTTTACCTGCACGGTGCCTCCCGCTGTTTCCGACATTTACTAAGCAATTAACTACCGGCTGCCACCTACTGATATGGAAGAGTTACTCTGCCGAGCTCTAGACAGCACCGACACTCAACAACAACACATCCTTTGCAGACTATAATTACTGGTTTGCAAAAAATGTTTTTAACCCAAATAGGTGAAATTAGCTCATCTCCCACGGCACACCAGACCGCATCTCACGCACACCAGACCGCGGCACAGTGTTTGAAAAACACTGCCGTATGTAATCGGTGTAAATAAAAATGTTAAAACAGCCGTTTTTTAATTGAAATGTTCATTGGCACAAGATGTTAACAGCATGTAACATCTCAGAGCAGGGAAGTATTTTATCAACACCTGCTTTTTAAGTCTTAAACAAGTCAAATATGTTTGCAGTGCAAGGTGCAATGCAGATATGTTATCATCTTGTAAACACCAAACAGATCTATCACTAGATCATTGTTTTGATTACATTCAGCTGTTAATCATACTTATGTAGGCAGAGAACAGACCTTTTACATGGTACTGTACATCATATCATAATGTATATCTTATCGAATTAGCATATTAGGTAGGTTTACAGTTGAGCAAGGTGTGTTTTGATGCCACGCAAACGTGGCGTGATGGAGTGACGTCAGACGGCGACTAGAAACCTGTCAGCGGACGCTATCTTGCTTCTGAGTAACATTATGGATTTTAATATTACTTAATTTTTTTCACTTTTTTGAGTGGATTAATATTGGCCTGTAGATAACTGAATCGCTAGACACTCAACTTTGAGGGTCTTTTGAGGAGGAAATATTGTTGTTACAAACTTTTGTGTGGTGTTGCTTCCTTATTTGTGATGACTACAAGCCATACTTGCCAATCCTCCCGGATTTTCCGGGAGACTCCCGAAATTCAGCGCCTCTCCCAAAAACCTCCCGGGACAAATTTTCTCCTGAAATTCAGCCGGACCTGAGTGACGGGTCGACAGCCTGTTTTCACGTCCGCTTTCCCACAATATAAACAGCGTGCCTGCCCAATCACGTTATAACTGTAGAATGATGGAGGGCGAGTTCTTGGTTTCTTATGTGGGTTTATTGTTTGGCAGTTTCATTAACGTCCTCCCAGCGCGGTAACAACACACAGCAACAGCAGTCACATTTTCGTTTACCGTAAAGCAGTTTGTCTGCTGTAAACAGCAATGTTGTGACACACTTAAACAGGACAATACTGCCATCTACTGTACATGCATATGTGACAATAACATCTACGGCGTTTAGAGAGTGCAGTGCACAACTGTGCACACAACAAGGAGACGAAGCAGAATGCATCATCAGAGAGGGTGTTCAGCATGGTTAGAAAAATAGTGATATAGAATAGAACAAGGATGGACAATTCAACCCTTAACTCAACAATGAGTAGATGAGTGTTATGTGTGTGTATATGTGTAAATAAATTAACACTGAAATTCAATCAAGTATTTCTCTTATTTTTATTTATATATATATATATATATATATATATATATATATATATATATATATATATATATATATATATATATATAATAAAATAAATAAATATTATATATATATATAGCTAGAATTCACTGAAAGTCAAGTATTTCTTATATATATATATATAAATATATATATATATATATATATATATATATATATATATATATATATATATATATATATATATATATATATATATATATATATGAAATACTTGACTTGGTGAATTCTAGCTGTAAATATATTCCTCCCCTCTTAACCACGCCCCCACCCCCCACCTCCCGAAATCGGAGGTCTCAAGGTTGGCAAGTATGCTACAAGCTGATTATCGCATCCTACAGGGCTGGGCAATATGGCAAAAAGAAAGAAAAAAAAAACGATCTTCATTTATATCACTATTTTTTAAATATATATTTTAACCTGCCAGTTTTATAGCATCTGTGCTAAAAAAAAAACTAATAAACTAAGGATTAGTTCAACATTCTAAGTGAATAACAAAAGGCAAAATAAATAAGAAAAAGCACAATAACAATGTACCAATACATTTCAGTTGAAATGTTTCCAAGTAAAAGAAAGATGCGTCAGTTATTATTTCAACACTGGTGCTCCAATTATAGTATTAGAAGCTGTCAAGTTATTGAGAACTTACCAATGAAGATATTTAATCGGTGGTCGAGTCCACGACTGGCTGCAGTAGTAGCAAGTAACTACTTGAACAGCAGACTGGACTGGAAGGACAACAGCAAAGCTCTATACAAGAAGGACATGAGCAGACTATTTTTCCTGAGGAACCTTAGGTCCTTTAATGTGTGCAGCAAGCTGTTGGAGATCTTTGTTCAGTTTGTTATGGCCAGTGCCCTGTATTTTGCAGTGGTTTGTTGGGGTAGCAGCACCAGCAAAAGAGACTTAAACCGGATTGACAAACTGATCCGGAAAGCCGGCCAAACTATTGGCACGCAGTTGGAGGCGTTTGTGTCAGTGAGGGACAGGAGGACAGCTGAATGAATGTGACAGTGTGTCATAATCACGACGGTCAGCTGGATAAAAAAAAGTACCAATAGCAGCATCATTAGTCCAGAATTGTAACGGTCCGCTTGGACCAACCCAATTAGGAACCGATACCTACAAATACCGGTACTCGGTATACGTCCCTATCTAAGACTACAAGGTGCACTTGAACAAGGCACTTAAAACTCAACAGTTCTTGTCTGAAATACTTGCTTGACCTGAATGGTTTCCTCAGAGTTTTAGGGGATTCCTCAGAAATGAACAAAAGTTCAATGTTTTATACCAACTAGTGTAGTCCCGATACCAATATTTTAGTACCGGTACAAAAAAATGTTTCGATACTTTTTGGTACTTTTTGATATTTTTCTAAATAAAGGGGACCACAAAAAATTGCATTATTGGCTTTATTTTAACAAAAATTATTAGGGTACATTAAACATATGTTTCTTATTGCAAGTTTGTCCTTAAATAAAATAGTGAACATACAAGACAACGTGTCTTTTAGTAGTAAGTAAACAAACAAAGGCTCCTAATTTAGCTGCTGACATATGCAGAAACATATTGTGTCATTTTCCATTCTATTATTTTGTCAAAATTATTAAGGACAAGCGGTATAAATATACTTATTCATTTACTGTTAATATCTGCTTACTTTCTCTTTTAACATGTTCTATCTACACTTCTGTTAAAATGTAATAATCATTTCTTATTCTGTTGTTTGGATGCTTTAAATTAGTTTTGGATGATACCACACATTTGGGTATCTATCCGATACCAAGTAGTTACAGGATCATACATTGGTCATATTCAAAGTCCTCATGTGTCCAGGGACATATTTCCTGAGTTTATAAACATAATATACATTTGAAAAAAACGAAATATGTTTTGATGCAAAAAAATATCAACGTAATCATAGTAGTATCGACTAGAAACACTCCTTGGTATCATTACAGTGGATGTCAGGTGTAGATCCACCAATGGCGTTTGTTTACATTTTGACGCTACGGTGTGTAGTGAAGCATGTTTAGCTATTCCTCGTCCTGCAGGGATGATACTTGTAAGAAACTTACTTTATTTGTCACCATGGAGGCGAGGATTAGTGATTTAGAAGTAGCTACAACACTGGACGTTAGCCGTTAGCTAGCTAGCCATGTCTTAAAGCACCTCTTCCTGAGGGTGTTTCAGTGTTATATCTTCACCTTTATCTTTAGTTTTTAAACCAAAATGCGCCCGTTCTCCCTTTTCTGTCTACACACTGTGTCTGCTTGTAAGTACTCCGTGATTGTGCGCTGCTCGTCTGCTCGTAAACCAGCAATGACACGACGTGACGACGGCGGGGGGGTAAAGGGGGGTGGGGGACCGGTACTTTTCAGCGGTGGTATCGTACCGAATATGATTCATTAGTATTGCGGTACTATACTAATACCGGTATACCGTACAACCCTAATACCAACAATGCTTTCCAGTACCATAAAAAATGGAGACTTAGGGCATTTTAGAGTCTTCAATTCAAGTCAAGATTTAAGCCCTTCCTGATGAGGAGCAACACGGAGCCCAGATCTTTCAGTTCAGTTTCTGAACTCTGGCTGTAGCATCAAGAGGTCCAGGGATGTGTGTGTAGTTGGTTGGGAGCAGCTCACACAAATGTAACGTTTGTGTGCTAGTCTGAGTCATCCGGCGGGACTCAAATGGGATCTGTTCAGATTGATGAATAAAATGAATAGAAATTAGCTTTATAAAACGTTCTCTAACTTCCCCTAAGCCCATGTTCCTACATGCATTGTGTGAGTATTTCTTCTTTTAGGACGTGGTCAATCATTAGTTTCTGTATTATGTTTCCAGGATCAGGCTAAATCCTGGTTTGGACCGTGGGGACTTGCTTGACCATCAGCAGATGTTTTCTCCTGGCAAAGCGTCAGACGGCATGTGCTCCATCACTGACGATCTCGCCCTCAAGATCCAGCGTCAGCTACTTGGACCGAGGGAAGCTTTGACATAAACCCAGCAGGACAGTGGAGAGGATTCGATTTCGCAGACGTTATGAGACAGATCCGTCAAGCCCTGTCTTGCGTTCGGAAAGGGAAGCCAAGTCGGCGAATGTGCTCTAAGTGTACCTTCGTTAACCACAGTGGATGGACATATTGTTTGACTTATTCTACACTGAGCCTGGATTAATATTTTCCCGTGTGGACATCTGCTTTTCATACTGGCGCTCCAGCTCAAAAGCCGTCCGTGTCACATCGACTGTATTATCCGGGATACATCAACAAGCGCTGGAACTGCGAAAGGAAAATAATCAGAAGTTACTTTCATTCTTGTACGGAGACCTGAGCCAGTATTTAGACCACTTGGACTGGTCAAGGCCAGATGATTGAGGACTGAGCAGGGAAAAAAACCCTCAACCGGACCAGTCCACTTAATCTGAACCCAATTCCTTGATTTAGTACAGTTGAAATAAACTGATCTGTTATTTTGAATTGATCAACAATTTAGAGATTAGGACAGGGGTCCCCAAACTTTTTGACTCGGGAGCCGCATTGGGTTAAAAAAATTTGGCAGGGCAAGAAAAAACTCAACCCAATGGGATTACAATGAGAAACCCGGGAGGGAACCTGCAGATGTGTGGACCGGTGCAATGGACGTCGAGTGGATCTAGTTCATAGTGTGAGAGTCCAGTCCATAGTGGATCTAGTTAGTAGTATGAGAGTCCAGTCCATAGTGGGGCCAGCAGGAGATCATCTTGGGTGAAGAGCAGAGACGTCCTCAATTGATGCACAGATGAGTGGTCCACCCCGGGTCCCGACTTTGAACAGCTAGCACTCCATCTGTGGTCATCTATTCACCCATGATATAGACTTCAAAATCAGGTAATTCTCAATCAATCTGCTAGTGATGGAACATCCATCCATCCATCCATATTCTACCGCTTATTCCCTTAGGGGTCGCGGGGGGGCGCTGGAGCCTATCTCAGCTACAATCGGGCAGAAGGCGGTGTACACCCTGGACAAGTCGCCACCTCATCGCAGGGCCAACACAGATAGACAGACAACATTCACACTCACATTCACACACTAGGGCCAATCAGAAAGATCCCGAGCACAGGATCGAACCCAGGACCTTCGTATTGTGAGGCAGACGCACTAACCCCTCTGGGAACATGTTTTACAATACTAAATGTATTATCATTAACAAAAGAACACCATGTCTTTGAATATTACATTCAATACACAGAACTTCAAAGAGTACTATTAGCCTGATGCTAATGCTAACACAACAAGAGAGGTCCATCCATCCATCCATTTTCTACCGCTTATTCCCTTTGGGGTCGCGGGGGGCGCTGGAGCCTATCTCAGCTACAATCGGGCGGAAGGCGGGGTACACCCTGGACAAGTGTCCTGGTTAATCCACCGATCAGAAAAACGTGACAATGAACCTTTCCACTTACCTCAACTCTTTTTTTTTTTGGTTTGTTTGTTTTTATTCAGTGACACTTCTCTTTATGTTTGTGATTTTTTTTGGTTACTCTTTGTTTTGTTTTGTTGGTTCATGTGATTCTCTATCTGCTTGTGGTGAAGAAAAAGGCAGTACAGTTCTACTCACTGTGACTGAAATATAGGACAGGGGGGGTGTTACTCTCATTTTATTTTTATTTTTGTTGTAATGTTTTTTGTTATTTTTTTGTAATTTTTGTATTTTTTAATTGTAATTGTATTTTTTTTTTTAATTTTTATGGTTTGGTTGTTTTTTGTTTGTTTTTGTTTTTTAAAATAAAATGTATTAAATAGATAATTAAAAAAAAAAATAATTAATAAATACAATTAATAAATAAATAAGGGCAGAGAAAAAAACAGGAGGGGGACTTACGCAGGGCAGTTGGGCAGCACCGTCGGGGCCCCAACAAGGGAGGCAAGCAGCCCCCCCAACCCGGCACCAGACGGGCCCGCACAGCCGCAGCGCAGGGCAACCACGGGCAGACCCCGTCCCGCGCCCCAGGGGAAGGAGGAAGCCCAAGGGGCCAGAGGGGCATGAGCCGACCCCCGCCCGACAGCGGCAAGACCCCAGGCCCCCAACCACCCACGAGAGGGACATCCCCCCACCCGACCCAAAGCGGCCGCCCACAGCTCCACCCGCACCCCAACCCCCGCCAGGCACCCCTATCCACCCCCGACCGCTAGACCACTCAAGGATCGGCCCGCCAGGCCAGAACCAGGGAACACACGCCAGGCCAACCCGACCCCGCGGCACACGGCCCCCCCGGCACCCAGGACCCCCCACCCACGGAGCAATTAATTGTATTTAAAAAAAAAAATTTTTTTTTTTTTTTGGCGGGGGGGCAAAAAAAGTCTGTTTTCTGAGTATAAAAAAGTAAGTAAACCCAAAAATCTCAACAAAGTACATTGAACAAAAAGCAAAAATTTTAAATACAGCAAAATTTAAAAAAAGTTTTTAAAAAATGCACGTTAAAACTAATTAATAATAACAGATTTGTTTTAAAATCATGTATAAATTATTTGAGCCTTTTTCAAGAAAGTCATAGCAATTTATGCAAATTACCCGATGACGTCATAATGACCGCGCCCCCACCACCACAGGTATATGGCAGTTTATGGGGAAAACCTAAACAGTTGATGTCTTTAAAGTAACAATGTAAACATCAAGTGTAAAACGTTAGTGTCTTTCAACTTTTACCCTTAGGCAGTGTCTTCTACAGTGGATTGAGGATGTATCAAAGAGCTTCCTTGTATTTCCCGTGTTGAACATTCTTTGGGGTGATTTCCTTAAGTGTCTATTTATCTACTTGTGTATTTGATTTTGTAACAATCATTCCACACATTGTGTTTGCTGCAATAATAATAAAACAAACGTATGAAGCATTTTGTCTCAGTTGTTGTTGATTGACTTCATTGCTCGTCTGATTGGTATTTAATTGTCGCCGGTTGCATTTCAGAAATATTCGCTGTGGATTTGCATCCGTAAATTGAACTCTTGGTTTGTCACATTAAATGTCGTTAGACTAGTCGTCCAAATGTAAATCAAATTCCTGCAATACATGCAAAGACTATATCGTAATGGCTAAAGGATTTTAATGATGCTTTAAAGCAGGGGTGTCACACTCATTTTAGCTCAGGGGCCGCATGGAGGAAAATCTGTGCACGCGCAGAAAAACACTCTCAGTAACTACAGTCATACTTGCCAACCCTCCCGATTTTCCCGGGAGACTCCCGAATTTCAGTGCCCCTCCCGAAAATCTCCCGGGGCAACCATTCTCCCGAATTTCTCCCGATTTCCACCCGGACAACAATATTGGGGGCGTGCCTTAAAGGCACTGCCTTTAGCGTCGTCTCTCACCTGAAAAGGAGACTATTAAATATGTCTCCGTTATCCATAGGTTTATCTATAACCCATAAAGTAGGCAGGCACGGAGCTATTTCTCAGCGTGTGTTTATTCCAGCCGGCACGTTAATACACTGACACACAACGTCCGGATTCCCATCATGCATTGCTTCAAAACTACGGCAAGTAGTAATGTCCAAAAACATAACAGAGACGAAGCAGAAGAACGAAGAAGAGACATGGCGACGACGAGTAATAAGAAGAAGTATATATATATATATATATATATATATATATATATATATATACATATACATATATATACATATACATATATATATATATATATATACATATATATATATATATATATATATATATATATACATACACACATATATATATATATGTATATACACATATATATATACTGTATATATATATATACATATATATACCTATATATATATACACATATATATACATATATATATATATATACATATATATGTATATATATATATATATATATACATATATATATACACACATATATATATATATACATAATATGTATATATATATATATATACATATATATATATATATACATATATATGTATATATATATATATATACATATATATGTATGTATTTATACATATATATGTATATATGCATATATATGTATGTATATATACATATATATATATGTATGTATATATATATATATATATATATATATATATATAAGAAATACTTGAAAATATATGAACCCCCCCACCCCCCCCATCTCCCGAATTGGAGGTCTCAAGGTTGGCAAGTATAACTACAGTTGGTCGCTACATCTGTAAGTGCAAGTTAAAACTCTACTATGAAAGCGAAGGCCATTTATCAACAACACCCGGAAACGCCGCCGACTTCGCTGGGCCCGATGCAAAGTGGAAAAGTGTTCTGTGGTCTGACGAGTCCACATTTCAAATTGTTTTTGGAAAATGTGGACAAAAGAGGCGTTAAAACAAAAAAATAAAGACAACTTTAGATTGTTTTATTTGTCTAATGACTTAAAAATAGAGCAAACACATTCTGAAAATATTACAGTAAAAATATAGAAAAAAATACCGGTCACCGGTAAAGATTAGGTAAATGGGTTATACTTATATAGCGCTTTTCTACCTTCAAGGTACTATTTCCACATTCACACATTCACGGCGCTAACCACAACCCATCAGGAGCAAGGGTGAAGTGTCTTGCTCAAGGACACAACGAGGTTGGTAGAAGGTGGGGATCGAACCAGGAACCCTCAGGTTGCTGGCATGGCCACTCTCCCAACCGCGCCACGCCGTCCCCGTGAAGATCCATGAAGGAAAGAAGAAAGTGAATGAATGTTTCTAACTGAATACATTTACATATGCATACAAATGTGTTATTTTTGTATTATTTGTTTAATGAATTAAGTAACGTTTATGACAACATTTTTCCAAAACACAATATAGAAAGTGAGATGGAACAGGATAATGCATATATTTATCATTTGTGTTTTCAAAACGCTTACAAAAAAGTGGGACCCCAAAAATCTCTTGTGGGACCCCATTTTTATGACTTGATGGGGTCCCTGCAAAGTGGATTGCATCTGTTAAGGGAGCAGAATAAGATTAATCCATTTTGTGTCTCTTGTCTTCATTAATAAGCAGAAAGTATGCTGATTAGCAAAACAATACTTATTGCGGCGATCTGTCCGAGGGAGGTTTGGCCTGTGAGCTCGTGCTGATGACACCAGCCTCCGCCTCTCCACAGTGGAGCGCACAGGTGAGCACAATCAGCCTAATTGGCAGCTCACACCAGCACCCCAGAAATGTTTGGTGGTCTTGCAGAGCCATCAGCAGGACGGCGACGCAGCCTGCTAAATCATTGGACTAAAAGGCATTGGGAAAAGGAAAAGAAACACAGAAGCTACCGGTAAGCTCACCTCTTTTTTTTCACCGTTTGGAACACAGAAGCCGAGGTCTGTGCTTATGGAGCAAACAAATATGTATCGCTTTGTTAAATGTGTTGCCTGTTGAGAGGTTAAAAGGTCACGCTGCATTGACCGCTTTGCAAGTTGTTCAATTGTGTGCTTTATTTGATTATTTTGTTTTAAGCAATTTTAAGTAAATAATATTCATACAGTTAATTGATTAACCAAAGCAAATTGAAAAGTACAAATTCTGCTTTATTGACATAGAATGCGATCCCAAGTTGGTACTTAAAACTGGGTCATTTGTACATCATTGGGCTGTTGCATAAGTTTAAGGTGTAATTTGAATGATCATATTGTAGAATAAAATACCGTATTTTTCGGACTATAAGTCGGTTTTTTTCATAGTTTAGCCGGGCTCCAGTGCAACTAATGTTTTTTTTCTTCTTTATTATGCATTTTCGGCAGGTGCGACTTATACTCCGAAAAATACGGTATGTCAAATGATCTTGGTTATGTCACGTGCGGGTTGCATCTTACTGCGAGGTTCTTTGCCCCGTTGGGATGTCCGATAATATCGGCCGATAAATGCTTTAAAATGTAATATTGGAAATTATCGGTATCTGTTTCAAAAAGTGAAATTTATGACTTTTTACAACGGCCCAGTCACATAATATCTAAGGCTTTTCACACTCACAAGTGAATGCAAGGCGTACTTGGTCAACAGCCATACATGTCACACTGAGGGTGGCCGTATAAACAACTTTAACACTGTTACAAATATGCGCCACACTGTGAACCCACACCAAACAAGGATGACAAACACATTTCGGGAGAACATCTGCATTAACACAACAGAACAAATACCCAGAACCCCTTGCAGCACTAACTCTTCCGGGACGCTACAATATACATCGCCCGCCCACCTCAACCTTCTCATGCTCTCTCAGGGAGAGCATGTCCCAAATTCCAAACTGCTGTTTTGAGGCACGTTAAAAAAAATAATGCACTTTGTGACTTCAATAATAAATATGGCAGTGCCACGTTTCCATAACTTGAGTTGATTTATTTTGGAAAACCTTGTTACATTTGTTTAATGCATCCAGCGGGGCATCACGACAAAATTAGGCATAATGTGTTAATTCCACGACTGTATATATCGGTATCGGTTGATATCGGTAATTAAGAGTTGGACAATATTGGATATCGGCAAAAAAGCCATTATCGGACATCTCTATTCCCCCGGGATGCAAACGGACCACTCCGGACAGGACGTGCAGGTAGGAACATGCTTTATTCTCTGAACAATCAAAGAAGCACCAAAAACAAAACAAGTCGAAGGAAACACGTGCCAATCGCACCCGAAGCTAACACTTAGCATAGGCTAGGAGACAAGCAAAACTTACGTAACCGGTTGCATGTAGCAAACAATGACGCCAGGCCGACTGACTGGCAAAGGCAATCTTAAATAATGCCTCTGATTAGTGCTCGGGAAGCAGGTGAGCGGGCGAATACTATTCAGAGACAGGTGGAAATAATAAGTAACCATGGTAACTAACAAGGGTGCACAAAAACAGGAACTAAGGGAGTCCAAAACTAACAGAACATAACAAAAACATGATCCGGACCACGGATCATGACAGGTTAAGGTTAAAAGCAGGTTAATTTAAGGGGAGATGGTTCTAAAAATAGAACTGGGCTTCTGTTTATGTAATGCTTATATTTTACAGTATTTGCCTTGGTTGACTCAATGAGCAATGTTTAATATAGGCCACGTTTAATATATTATTTTTTTGCCTAGTATATGTATGTGCTTTGTTGAGTTTGTGTAAATACTGGTTTGAATTTAATACTTTTGTTTTTCGTATGTTTTAAAGGTTTTTCACCTTCCTGTTTCTGGTCAATAAATCCGCAAATTGAGTGAAATCCTGACTCTGGTCAAATCCTTCCCTTTTTCAAGTGTGGGAAACCCATGCAGTTAAAGTTACACTTGACAGTACGAGTAGGAGAAAATGAAAAATGTGATTTATCAACACATCACCGTTTTGCAAGCTCTGTTTTGCGTTTTATGTTGGACCTCTGAAAAGTATGTGTAAACTGACACAGTTGCTACACACACGGCTGTAGAATCGGGCGTGTGTGTCAACATATCTTTCAGAAACAAAACTATATTAGACATAGTCTATTCAGCAACATCCTTCTATAATTTCATGCTGTGTGAGTTAAGGGGCGGTTTCAAATGAATTCTATTGAAGGGTTTTGGTGTCTGTTGGTGTTTTGTTAATGGCGTTGTTTTTCCCCCCATTTTTTAAAATTTGTGTGTGTGTGTGTGTGTGTGTGTGTGTGTGTGTGTGTGTGTGTGTGTGTGTGTGTGTGTGTGTGTGTGTGTGTGTGTGTGTGTGTGTGTGTGTGTGTGTGTGTGTGTGTGCGTGCGTACGTACATGTATAGTGTGTGTGTATATATACAGTATACATGTATGTATGTGTATATGTATATATATATACAGGTAAAAGCCAGTAAATTAGAATATTTTGAAAAACTTGATTTATTTCAGTAATTGCATTCAAAAGGTGTAACTTGTACATTATATTTATTCATTGCACACAGACTGATGCATTCAAATGTTTATTTCATTTAATTTTGATGATTTGAAGTGGCAACAAATGAAAATCCAAAATTCCGTGTGTCACAAAATTAGAATATTACTTAAGGCTAATACAAAAAAGGGATTTTTAGAAATGTTGGCCAACTGAAAAGTATGAAAATGAAAAATATGAGCATGTACAATACTTGGTTGGAGCTCCTTTTGCCTCAATTACTGCGTTAATGCGGCGTGGCATGGAGTCGATGAGTTTCTGGCACTGCTCAGGTGTTATGAGAGCCCAGGTTGCTCTGATAGTGGCCTTCAACTCTTCTGCGTTTTTGGGTCTGGCATTCTGCATCTTCCTTTTCACAATACCCCACAGATTTTCTATGGGGCTAAGGTCAGGGGAGTTGGCGGGCCAATTTAGAACAGAAATACCATGGTCCGTAAACCAGGCACGGGTAGATTTTGCGCTGTGTGCAGGCGCCAAGTCCTGTTGGAACTTGAAATCTCCATCTCCATAGAGCAGGTCAGCAGCAGGAAGCATGAAGTGCTCTAAAACTTGCTGGTAGACGGCTGCGTTGACCCTGGATCTCAGGAAACAGAGTGGACCGACACCAGCAGATGACATGGCACCCCAAACCATCACCCAACCATGCAAATTTTGCATTTCCTTTGGAAATCGAGGTCCCAGAGTCTGGAGGAAGACAGGAGAGGCACAGGATCCACGTTGCCTGAAGTCTAGTGTAAAGTTTCCACCATCAGTGATGGTTTGGGGTGCCATGTCATCTGCTAGTGCGTAAAATGAAACACCAGGAATGTATTGGATAAACACACTTATTTTAATTGAACACACACATTATGCTAAAATCTTCTAATATTTATTACAACAAACAAATATTTTAAGTGCAAATAATTTTGTAGGAACATCAACTGTTTCAAGCAAATAATTAAAAGAATACCTTCAGGGTTTCTATTTTGTTTTGTTTTTTACTTGAAAACAAATTAAAATATAATATATTGTAGCTCCTAGAAGAAATCACACAAATTCTGACGCATTTTTTTAACTTTTATTACCAATTTTTTACTTGTATTACCAATCTTATAACAATTAGGGTTTTGGTGTCTGCTGGCGTTTTTTTTTGTTTTTTTTTTTCCATTTAGAATATATATTACCGTATTAACCTATCTCCTGTGGAGGGAAAAAAAAAAAAAACTTCTTGAAGTATGTTTTTTGTGTGTGTCTTGAGCACAGTGAGTGCAGCTTCTGTCATGAGCGCATCTGCGGAGCACAAAAACAAAAAGTGGATTTCATTGCAATGCACTGAACTGCTTCTAAAATGCCCATAAAAAGTGGTACATGTCTGCTGCCTGTTTGGAAGCAAAACACCACATGTTCTAAAATGTTCTAATAAACAAATATTTCTAAGTGCAAATCATTTTGTAGGAACATCGACTGTTTCAAGCAAATATCAAAAACAATAACTTCAGGGTATTTTCATTAATGCCTCACCTTGAAAAAAAGTGTTTTTTACTTGAAAACAAATTGAAATAATATAATGTAGCCCCCAGAAGAAACCACACTAAGTCCGACACAATTTTTAACTTTTATAGCCAATTTTTAACTTTTATTACCAATCTTATAGCAAAACAGCAGCTGTGGCCTGGGGGCCGGTTCTAATACTAATCAAATATCACCCCGGGGGCCACAGTTCATTCATTCCTTGACTTTGACACATAGGCCTTTAAGATGATGCTTATTGTTCTCCATCATTTCCAGGCGTTTACTCCGGTTCTTGATAGACAAGTCCTCCAAATCAACGCGGAGCTCAGACTCAGGAATCAAATTTGCCGCTGACGAGGTCACGGGCATGCGAATAAAAGAAAATGTTTTGGAAGTTGAGCCTCATGACATCTTTATACCACCCCTCCCACCCCCACTACCCTCTTCCAAACATTAGCATGACCACAAAGCCCTATTTTTTTTTTTTTTTTCACACACATACACACTGCAGGGGGAGAAAAAAAATGACCTCTCTGCAGCTCTCAATTCACTGCACTTCTATAGTCCTGAATGGAGCCGCTCAACAAAAGGTGACATAATTTTCTCAGGGTTTGATTGGACATACCCCCCTCCACCCCTTCCCCACACCCCCCTTTATGCCATGGAATGACATCATGCGACCCAACCCTCCAACAAACCCCCCCCTACCCTCGCTGATCTTGGATGCTGGGTTGCCATGGCGACGGTGCAAGGCCCAGGAAATGGGGCAGTACTTGGCTGTTTATGCGAGTTCGCCAGCCCATAATGAGCTCGGGCGGACATTCCTTTGTCCCTGGAGTAAACAATCATGGACATGATAGAGTGAGAGCACATCAATTTGAGGGGCGAAGTGCGGTGTCACGAATGGGCCCCCGTTGACAAAACTTTTATTGAAGAAAATCTAAAGATAATAACATGTGAAAAAAAATGGTGTATAATATAACCATAATCATTCCCGAAAGTAAACTTTGACTTAGCAAATAAACAGTTATATTAGTACCAGCAAAATAATGCTAATGTACAGTTGGCAATTATCTAACAGTTGTGCATTATTTTATGCCAGAATGCGACATTTTTAGCATTATAATTTTACAGTATTAATAGCCATGTCTGAATTTAGCATACTGTTAGCACGGGCAAACCAGCAAAGCATAATTTGATGTGAATACACAGAAGCACAACTAGATACCAACTATTATGGATTATTTTCTGAAAAAAATGTCAAAACCATCCAGCTATGTAACTTCGGACTATAAGGCACACTTAAAATCCTTTCATTTTCTCAAAAATCGACCTTCCGCCTTATAGCCCGGTGCGCCTAATGTACGGAATCATTCTGGTTGTGCATACCGACCTCAAAGCAATTCTTTTTTTGGTACATGGTGTAATAAGTGTGACCAGTAGATGGCAGTCGCACATGAGAGATACGTGTGGACTGCAAGTTGAAGCTTGTTCACTAAATGACACTAGCAAGTACCCGTAAGCAAGCAACGCCAAAACTTTCATTGGGGAAAATAGGACATTACACACGATGCTCGAAAATCTGTCAAAATGTTTTAGTACAACTTTGGGTATGAAGCCGCACCGCTTGATGGAACGCGGAGCATTACGGATAGCATAGTCAGACGTACTGTGCTTCAACATACGGGTATTATTCGGATTCGCCAGCCCATAATGAGCTCAGGCGGACATTCCTTTGTCCTTGAAGTAAACAATCATGGACATGATAGAGTGAGAGCACATCAATTTGAGGGTGAAGTGCAGTGTCACAAATAAGCCCCTGTTGACAAATTTTATTGAACAAAAATGTATAATAAATCCATAATCATACCCGAAAGTAACCATTGACTCACCATCTTAGCAAAGAAACAGTAATATTAGTACCAGCACCACAGCGAACCATGGTAGAAGAATCATGCTAATGTACACTTAGCAATTATCTAACAACTGTGCATTATTTTATGCCAGAATGCAACATTTTTAGCACTATAATTTTACAGTAATTATAGCCATGTCTGAATTTAGCATACTATTAGCACGGGCAAACCAGCAAAACATAATTTGATGTGAATACACAGAAGCACAATTAAATACCAACTATTATGAATTATTTTCTGAAAAAAATGTCAAAACCATCCAGCTATGTAACTTCGGACTATAAAGCGCACTTAAAATCATTTAATTTTCTCAAAAATTGACCTTCCGCCTAATCGCCTAATGTACGGAATAATTCTGGTTGTGCTTACCGACCTAGAAGGTATTTTATTTGGTATATGGTGTAATGATAAGTGTGACCAGTAGATGGCAGTCGCACATACAAGATACGTGTGGACTGCAAGTTGAAGCTTGTTCACTAAATGACACTAGCAAGTGCCCGCAAGCAAGCCACACCAAAATTTTCATTGGGGAAAATAGGACATTACACATGATGCTCGAAAATCTGTCAAAATGTTTTAGTACGACTTTGTGTGCGAAGCCGCATAGCCTGATGGTACGCGGAGCATTACGGCTACAATAGTCAGACGTACTGTGCTTCAACATACGGGTATTATTATGGTGTGTGGATCCCAAAATGGCACCTATTAGGAGACATATTGTACAAAACCCAAAACCAGTGAAGTTGGCACTTTGTGTAATTCGTAAATAAAAACAGAATACAATGATTTGCGAATCCTTTTCAACCTATATTAAATTGAATAGACTGCAAAGACAAGATACTTAATGTTCGAACTGGTAAACGTTATTTTTTGCAAATATTAGCTCATTTGGAATTTGATGCCTGCAACATGTTTCAAAAAAGCTGGCACAAGTGGCAAAAAAAGCTGACAAAGTTGAGGAATGCTCATCACTTATTTGGAACATCCCACAAGTGAACGGGCTAATTGGGAACAGGTGGGTGCCATGATTGGTTATAAAAGCAGCTTCCATGAAATGCTCAGTCATTCACAAACAAGGATGGGGTGAGGGTCACCACTTTGTGAACAAATGCGTGAGCAAATTGTCGAACAGTTTAAGAACATTTCTTAACAAGGAATTTAGGGATTTCACCATCTACGGTCCGTAATATCATCAAAAGGTTCAGAGAATCCGGAGAAATCACTGCACGTAAGCTATAATATTACGGACCTTCGATCCCTCAGGCGGCACTGCATCAAAAAGTGACATCAGTGTGTAAAGGATATCACCACATGGGCTCAGGAACACTTCAGGAAACCACTGTCAGTAACTACAGTTTGTTGCGTAATTCGTAAATAAAAACAGAATACAATGATTTGCAAATCCTTTCCGACTTATATTTAACTGAATTGACTGCAAAGACAAGATATTTAACGTTCGAACTGGAAAACTAGAATTTAATGGCAGCAACATATTGCAAAAAAGTTGGCACAGCGGCATTTTTACCACTGTGTTACATGGCCTTTCCTTTTAACAACACTCGGTAAACATTTGGGAACTGAGGAGACCAATTTTTTAAGCTTTCCAGGTGGAATTCTTTCCCTTTCTTGCTTGATGTACAGCTTAAGTTGCTCAACAGTCCAGGGGTATCTGTTGTGGTATTTTAGGCTTTATAATGCGCCACACATTTCCAATGGGAGACAGGTCTGGACTACAGGCAGGCCAGTCTAGTACCCGCACTCTTTTACTATGAAGTCACGCTGTTGTAACACGTGGCTTGGCATTATTTTGCTAAAATAAGCAGGGGCGTCCATGATAACGTTGCTTGGATGGCAACATATGTTGCTCCAAAACCTGTATGTACCTTTCAGCATTAATGGTACTTTCACACATGTGTAAGTTACCCATGTCTTGGGCACTAATACACCCTCATACCATCACACATGCTGGCTTTTCAACTTTGAGCCTATAACAATCCGGATGGTTATTTTCCTCTTTGGTCCGGAGGACACAACGTCTACAGTTTCCAAAAACAATTTGAAATGTGGACTCGTCAGACCACAGAACACTTTTCCACTTTGCATCAGTCCACCTTAGATGAGCAAGCCGGCGGCGATTCTGGGTGTTGTTGATAAATGGCTTTCGCTTTGCATAGAGTTTCAACTTGCACTTACAGATGTAGCGACGAACTGTAGTTACTGACAGTGGTTTTCTGAAGTGTTACTGAGCCCATGTGGTGATATCCTTTACACACTGTCGTTTTTTTTTTTTTGATGCAGTACCGCCTGAGGGATCGAAGGTCACGGGCATTCAATGTTGGTTTTCATCCTTGCTGCTTACGTGCAGTGATTTCTCCAGATTCTCTGAACCTTTTGATGATATTGAGGACCGTAGATGGTGAAATCCCTAAATTCCTTGCAATAGCTCGTTGAGAAATGTTGTTCTTAAACAGTTTGCTCACGCATTTGTTGACAAAGTGGTGACCCTCGCCCCATCCTTGTTTGTGAATGACTGAGCATTTCATGGAATCTACTTTTATACCCAATCATGGCACCCACCTGTTCCCAATTTGCCTGTTCACCTGTGGGATTTTCCAAATAAGTGTTTGATGAGCATTCCCCAACTTTATCAGTATTTATTGCAACCTTTCCCAACTTCTTTGTCACGTGTTGCTGGCATCAGATTCTAAAGTTAATGATTATTTGCAAAAAAAAAATGTTTATCAGTTTGAACATCAAATATGTTGTCTTTGTAGCATATTCAACTGAATATGGGTTGAAAATGATTTGCAAATCATTGTATTCCGTTTATATTTACATCTAACACAATTTCCCAACTCATATGGAAATGGGGTTTGTAATAGGTATTCTAGCTTGTTCAATCCCAGTAATTACTTTTAATGATGTTATGTAAAGGTACACATTGTCGTTGACTAATAAACTTAAATATCATGTTAGGTTGACTGGAGTATCACTCTGACACAAATGGCAATATCCACTTGGAAATGTTTTTAATGGGGATAATTGGAAGTGAGCTCGACATGCAGCTCGGAGCCAAACCTCACCGCTTCCAAAAAAACTCCTTGAAGCCGACTCTAAAAGAAAATGGAGCCGCATCTGAGGGAGAAAGGACCCAGTAACCGCTGGCCTGGAGTCGCTCCAGCTGTCATGTTATAGACGTGCAGTATTTTATATGCAGAGTCGCTATATACCTTTTTCTTTCCCACACGCACTTCTGCCTTTATCTTGACCACTTTGTGGGGCTTCTTTCCCGTTATGTGATTAACGGTGTTAGCCTCCCCTATTTGGGGGCGGGTGGGAGAAAGTGTGTTTTTTGGGGGGGCATGGGTGAATACCCGGTCTGGGTATCAGTTACCTCTGGCACGCCTGAGGGTACGTAGGCAACCGCTGACTATGACGTCCATCTACTCTGCTTCGGTGGGAATCTTCCTTTTTTTTTTTTTTTCCTCCTCGCTTTTTGCAATTGTTGGTGATGTGAGTTTAACGTGGGTTGGATTTACCTGGCGGTTCTCCAAATGTTGGGTTTGTAAATTCTCCAGGAAGTGGGGTCGGTGTATGTTTTGGTCAATCAATGTATTTTTATGAATGGAAAATGGAAAAACAAAAAAAGACCGGTTCATTAGAATTTTGTTATAAAATACAAAAAATACTATCATTTTATAATACCATATTTTCCGGACTATAAGGCGCACTTAAAATCTTATTTTTCTTTCTCAAAACTCGACATTGCGCCTTATAACCTTGTGCTTTTAATGTAAGAAATATGTTTGGTTTTGCTTACCCACCTCAAAGCTATTTTATTTGGTACATGGTGTAATAAGTGTGACCAGTAGATGGCAGTCAAACATAAGAGTTGCATGTAAACTGCAATATGATCCTGTAGAGGTTGCCCTCTAGTGGGTTTTGCGGACCACCACACACTGCCACAAGAGCCCAGATTTCATGGTACAACACTGTTTTTTATTTTCATAAGTCATGCTAGGCTTTTGCTGCAAATTGTCTTTTTTCTCAGTCCGTCTCTCTCTCTTTCTCTGCCGTGTCTCGTGCCGGCTGCTGCTAATAAAGGCGACAGGTGATCGGATAACAAGGCCCACCTTCGAGGCCGGTCCTTGCACACCCCGTTCCGCGGCAGGCCTGCAGGCCACGCCCCCTCCCCACAGTTCCATTAAAAATATAGAACATTACTCACAATGCTCAAAAATCTATCAAAATATTTTAGTACGACTTTGGTAACCTATGAAGCCGCCCCGCTTGATGGATTGTCTGCGCATTAAACATACCAGTATTATTATGGTGTGTGTGTATAAGGTAAGACATATTATCTGGTGTTTTGTTTCGCAATATTATGCAAAAGCAACTTTTCCTACCTTCTGGTACCTGCTGATCTGTATTTGGGATCTGCAGAAGTCCTGAAAAATTGCGCGCGTCTTTGATTGATTGATTGAAACTTTTATTAGTAGATTGCACAGTACAGTACATATTCCGTACAATTGACCACTAAATGGTAACACCCAAATAAGTTTTTCAATTTGTTTAAGTCGGGGTCCACCTCGTCCTGCTGGGATGACTTGTAAGAAACTTACTTTATTTGTCGCCATGGAGACCAGGATTAGTGATTTAGAAGTAGCTAAAACACTGCAGATTGGGCTGGAATTTAGCCGCTAGCTAACTAGCCATGTCTTAAAGCACCTCAGTGTTATAACTTCACCTTTATCGTTAGTTTTTAGGCCAAAATGCGTCCGTTCTCCCTTTTCTGTCTACACACTGTGTCTGTTTATAAGTACTCTGTGATTTTGCGCTGCCGAACATGCTCCTCTGCTCGTAAAACCAGCAGTGATGACATCGGGGGGATGGGGGACCGGTACTTTTCAGAGGTGGTATAGTACCGAATATGACTCATTAGTATCGCGGTACTATACTAATACCGGTATACCATAAAACCCTACCAAGGAGTCGTATATGTTGGTATTTGGTGCATGCTAACTGTTATGACGCTATCTGGCTATCGTGCTAACTGTTAGCATTTCAGGTGGGCTTCAGCTTTTTAGCACTCGTTCTAGTTTTGCGATGTGACGATGAACGACATACTTGCCAACCCTCCCGATTTTCCCGGGAGACTCCCGAATTTCAGTGCCCCTCTCGAAAATCTCCCGGGGCAACCCGAATTTCTCCCAATTTCCACCCGGACAACAATATTGGGGGCGTGCCTTTAGCATCCCCTACAACCTGTCGTCACGTCCGCTTTTCCTCCATACAATGAGCTCGCTGGCCCAGTCATATAATATATGCGGCTTTTACACACACGTAAGTGAATGCAAAGCATACTTGGTCATCAGCAATACATGTCACACAGAGGGTGGCCGTATAAACAACTTTAACACTGTTACAAATGTGCGCCACACTGTGAACCCACACCAAACAAGAATGACAAACACATTTCGGGAGAACATCCGCACCGTAACACAACATAAACACAACAGAACAAATACCCAGAACCTCTTGCAACGCTAACTCTTCCAGGACGCTACATTATACACCCCCCAACCCCACCCTCCACATCCCCCCATCTCCCGAATTCGAAGGTCTCAAGGTTGGCAAGTATGATGAACCATGATGCATTGTTGTCAGTTTAGGGTCCCCGGGGAGGAGTCATACTTTTACATTTAGTCAGGAAAACACCAATTTAAGTCGGGTGGCATCGATCAGGCGGTCGCATGGCAAGGCATCTCTCGATTTGGGCCAGCAGCCTCTCCATCCTGCTCTTAATCCCCTTTGAGGAGTGGAGGGGGTGACTTGGGAAGCAGGATGGGGTTTGGGAGGGGAGGGGGGGCGCCACAGAGCAGGCCAAAGGCGCCGCTGACATCCATGGGAATGTTGGGATCCATTCAGCGGTAATTATCAGCATCAATGCGGAGTGGCAGTGTCAAGGCGCGGGGATTGGGGCAAGGGGGTGTGGGAGAGTTTTGAGAGGTAGGGCGGATCGGGCGGGCGGGGGGGGGGTAGGTTGTCCGAGTCCAAGAAAACTATCATGACAGAACGGAAAGGTGGAGACGAGCAGAAGTCTCCTTTCATTTAAGTTGATACGAGGTTGACCTCATTACACACTTTTGGAAGGGACTGCTTTTCTGCTCCTAATGAGTCACAGATCTGGTACTACTAATGCTACTTTTTTTTTTTATATAGAACATACTCAGTGTTCCAAGCATGACAAGCTGGTACCGAAGGAGTGACACGCTCACTGGTCCAAGACTAGAAACACCAAGTAAAAATTTAATTTTGTTGCTTCAGTATTGTACTCCTCAGTCTTAACTTTGCTGCCCTCAGTCTCCTTTTGAGTATCATGTGTTGCCTTGGTCCAAAATGACGTTTTACTTGACTTATGTTGTTGTGGCAAGTAAAACATTTTAGTTTTTTTTCCTTATTTTGAGTAGTATGGCTCAGATTTGACCACATATCACTTGGGGAAGCATACTAGCCTGGACTAGGAAATATATATGTACTAGGGTTGTCCCGATTCCACTATTGTGTTTTTTTTCTAAATAAAGGGGACCACAAAAAATTGCATTATTAGCTTTATTTTAACAAAAAAAATCTTAGGGTACATTAAACATATGTTTATTATTGCAGGTTTGTCCTTAAATAAAATAGTGAACATACAAGACAACTTGTCTTTTAGTAGTAAGTAAACAAACAAAGGCTCCTAATTTAGTCTGCTGACATATGCAGTAACATATTGTGTCATTTTCCATTCTATTATTTTGTCAACATTATAAAGGACAAACTGTAAAAATTGATTATTAATCTACTTGTTCATTTACTGTTAATATCTGCTTACTTTCTCTTCTAACATGTTCTATCTCCACTTCTGTTAAAATGTAATAATCACTTATTCTTCTGTTATTTGGATGCTTTACATTAGTTTTGGATGATACCATACATTTAGGTAACGATCCGATACCAAGTAGTTACAGGATCATACATTGGTCATATTCAAAGTCCCCATGAGTTTTAACTTGCACTTACAGATGTAGCAAATAACTGTAGTTGCTGACAGTGGTTTTCTGAAGTGTTCCTGAGCCCATGTGGTGATATCCTTTACACACTGATGTCGCTTTTTGATGCAGTACTGCCTGAGGGATCGAAGATCCGTAATATCATGACTTGCGTGCAGTGATTTCTCCAGATTCTCTGAACCCTTTGATGATATTACGGACCGTAGATGGTGAAATCCCTAAATTTCTTGCAATAGCTCGTTGAGAAATGTTGTTCTTAAACTGTTCGGAAATGTGCTCAGGCATTTGTTCACAAAGTGGTGACCCTCCCCCCATCCTTGTATGTGAATGACTGCGCATTTAATGGAAGCTGCTTTTATACCCAATCATGGCACCCACCTGTACCCAATCATCAGTTGCTATGTAGAGTGGCACTTTCCATCATTTTCAGCAGACTGCATGGCAAAACGATTATAACCGAACTCTGTTGAAATAATTTTTTCCTGACATTTAAAACAAATATTTACTTGGGAAACGAAAGCATGGGAAACACTGAAATATCTTTATATCCTGCTGTTTTACAGTAGGAATGACTCCATTCGTCACATTTTACCTGACACGTGAAACGTAACAAATTGGGGGCGTGCACTATACACTTTAGCCGCCAGATCACAATAGTGTTGAATACTTGAAAATGTGTTCTGTGTTAATTCCAACTTTGCTATGTAGAGTGGCGCTTTCCATCATTTTCAGTAGACTGCATGGCAAAACGATTATAACCAAACTCTGTTGAAATATTTTTTCCCGACACTTAAAACATTTAAAAAATATATTTACTTGTGAAACGAAAGCTTGGGAAACACTGACATAGTCTTGTATTCTGCTGTTTTACAGTAGGAATGGCTCCATTCGTCAGTTTACCTGACACACGAAACGTAACAAATTGGGGGTGTGCACTATTCACTTTAGCCGCCAAATCGCAGTAGAGTGAATACTTGAAAATGTGTTCTGTGGCAATCCCAACTTTGACTACAGCATCAGTTGATATGTAGTGAGAGTGGCGCTTTCCATCATTTTCAGCAGACTGCATTGCAAAATGATTATAACCAAACTCTGTTGAAAAAATGTTTTCCCGACATTTACAACAATTAAAAAATATTATTACTTGTGAAATGAAAGCACGGGAGACACTGAAATATCTTTATATCCTGATGTTTTACAGTAGGAATGGCTCCATTCGTCACAGTTTACCTGACACGTGAAACGTAACAAATTATAGCCGCCAGATCGCAGTAGAGCGTTGAATACTTTAAAATGTGGTCTATGGTAATCCAACTTTGCTATCTAAAGTGGCACTTTCCATCATTTTCAGCAGACTGAATTGCAAAATGATTATAATCGAACTCTGTTGAAAGTATGGGAAACCCTGAAATATCTTTATATTGTGCTGTTTTACAGTAGGAATGGCTCCATTCATCACTGTTTACCTTACACACGAAACATAACAAATTCGGGGCGTTCACAATACACTTTAGCCGCCAGATCGCAGTAGAGTGAATACTTGAAAATTTGTTCTGTGGTAATTCCAATTTTGACAACAGCATCAGTTCCTATGTGGAGTGGCGCTTTCCATCATTTTCAGCAGACTGCTTGGCAAAATGATTATAACCGAACTCTGTTGAAATAATTGTTTCCCGACATTTAAAACAATATTTACTTGTGAAACACTGAATTATCCTTGTATTCTGCTGTTTTATAGTAGGAATGGCTCCATTTGTCACAGTTTACCTGACACATGAAAAGTAACAAATTGAGGGCGTGCACTATTCACTTTAGCCGCCAGATCGCAGTAGTGTTGAATACTTTATACAGCAAAGTTGGAATTACCATAGAACACATTTTGGAGTGGCGCTTTCCATCATTTTCAGCAGACTGCATTGCAAAATGATTAACCTTATGACACAAACTGAAAAGCTGAACATTTTCAACTTCAACTCAGATGTAGCCAAAATGCACAAAAGTCTGTTTTAAAAGAAGAACATAGCCTGACTAACAATAGCGTTGCTGTTTTAGTTTATTAGCATGTGTCGGCCCGACTGATGCGTTCAATGT
>NC_084569.2:16959958-17052458 GCF_033978685.3 Nerophis lumbriciformis
CTAAGTGTTATAATGAAGACAACAGATGATGTAAGTGTCTATATTAGCCTACTATCAAAATGACTATCTGTCGCAGGCTGACGCAAATCTTTGTTGACGGAAATGTTGAAATGTGATATTTATTCCGCACATTTTTACAACATTGGAAAACATTAGTAAAACGGAGGCTTCTCACAGGATGAGATAACTTCTGGAAATTACTAGAATGGCCAAAAGTATAGACGTGTGTGTCTAAGTTTAAGCAAACGGCAGGCTGTCTTCTCTTCTAATGGATTTATTACAATCTCTGCAAGCTGGGTAACGTTTGCTGTGGTCTGGAACAACATGGCACACAAACAACTGTCAGAAATGAAGCCAATATTACATACAGATAATATGTCAGGGGACATGCACATGTAAGTTAAATACACAGAGGACATAAGTAAAGGAAATTAAATGAGCTCAAATATACCTACACATATGTACATACAGCTAGTATCTTAATTATCTTGCAGTTATGCACTGACCAAATATGCCTGATTAGCACTCCACACTAGTCAATAACATCCACAAAGATTACCTTTGTGCATTCACGCACAGCATAAAACATTTGGTGCACAAAATGAGACAAAGGAGTGGCATAAATCTTTCTGTGGCAGCGTTGGAGAAAATTGTACATGTAAACTGAAATTAGTAGGATCAAACGGCGCTCGCCAAATTCTCTCATGAGTGAAGCATGTTTAATATAAACAGTGGGATTTCTAACAAATGGGAAGGTTTGTATCATGTTTGTTTTCCTACAGAAACCATATTAAAACAACAAATATTATTTTTCCCAATATCTTTGTCCATTTTCACATTTTTTTTTAAAAAGCTCCAGGGAGCCACCAGGGCGGCGCTAAATAATGTGGCTTGAGGGAGCAAATGATCTTTATCTGGAGATTGAGGTCTGAAATCCATTTCTTTTTGAATCACCCTGATTTGTATTTTTCAAAAGGAAGCTTTGCGCTCCTGTTCCTTGAACTTGATATTTAGCCGAGAAAAGCGAGGTCTTATCACTGAAGTCTGCGTCCTTTGCCAAGTTCCACAATTTCCAGAATGACCGCAAAAACCAAAGGATGAGAAATTGATTTTGACATTCTTCACCTTTTTGTTTATGAAACAGTTACATATTTTTTAAGAAACAGTATGATAGAAAAACGAGTTGACTTTATATTTTGAGTTATGTCTCATTGTGTCTGTTAAACCATACTCGGTTGTATTTCCAATCCACAAAGTATGTCAAAATACCGTCAAACATCACAAAATGACACAATTTTGAATATTCTACTCCAAATGTCTTATGCAATTTCTGTGTATCAGGGGTCGGATGACATCACGGTGGGAAGTCCTCTGAACTCTGACCATATCAGCAAATCAGTCATACCGAAAATATGCAAACATCGGAAAGAGATGTGCTGTGTAAGACGAGAACACATTTTTTTTTTTTTTAATTTTATGAATTCAAAATCGTAAGTAAAGTCTGCTAACTATTGAGTCGACGGAGGCACAAATCCCTCTAAATAGCCACCCGAAACCCGCCAACTATACTCCATTTACATGTCATGACCTGAATATTAACCAAAATATTTGCAATGTTGTTATTGCAAGCGCTAATGTAGACAAACTATTTTTTTTTTTTGCGGCACATTGATCTCAGAGAGATAACAAGCCCTCTGCTGCTGCTGCATCGCGTCTCAGGTGGTGAAAGTTAATTCTAAAGCAGGGGTGTCAAACTCAAATACAGAGTGGACCAAAATTTTAAACTGAACAAAGCCGCGGGCCAAGTTTGACCAAATTAACTTTTTAATAGGGACCCAAAAAAGTTTTGCATTGAATATTGAACAAGCAAGGCTTATAATAACATGCAAAATCGAGTTTCAAGTGATAATTAAAGCTGCAAGCAGCGATAGACGGGACCGACTTTGACGGCACATAAAATCCAAACCGGAGCAGTAATTAAAACTCTTTGGTCATCTTTTAATCAGAAGGGTTCAATCTTTCTCCTGTGCTAGTTTGAAGCCGACATGACAAACGCGCTCAGAGGAGATAATGTTTGAAAAAAGGTGACCGGTTTTTACAGAACTTTTGTTTTGAAGGGGGAATTGCAAACTTCCTGTTGATTTTTGCTGAGGGTTGTCAATATATGAAATGTAAGTCTAAGTGAGACCTACATGGAGGTTTTTGTTTCATGTCTCTACGACATTCCTACCGGAGGTTACAAGCAGTTTTGTCTGTTTTTTCCTAGGGGGTGCTAGAGCGCAATTTTGAATTTTTTTTTTATTTATTTTTTTATTAGATGGCAATTTTCGCCAGTCCTAATGTGTGTGTCAAATATGGTGAGTTTTGAAGCATGTTAAGGGGGTCAAATTAGAGCTCAAAGAGGCGGCGGAATAATAATAATAATAAAACGCACAAAATACAATAGGGTCCTCTGTCCCAAAGGGACATTGCGGTCCCTAATAATAATGGCATATCAAATATAAAATTTAAATAAAACATTTAATGCCTCTTTTCTATCGGCAGCCTTCTGAGGTAAATATCAACATAAACTTGGTGGGCGGGAGCAGGGTTTGGTGGTAGCGGGGGGTGTATATTGTAGCGTCCCAGCAGAGTTAGTGCTGCAAGGGTTTCTGGGTATTTATTCTGTTGTGTTTATGTTGTGTGACGGTGCGGATGTTCTCCCGAAATGTGTTTGTCATTCTTGTTTGGTGTGGGTTCACAGCGTGGCGCATATTTGTAACAGTGTTAAAGTTGTTTATACGGCCACCCTCAATGTGACCTGTATGGCTGTTGATCAAGAATGCTTTGCATTCACTTGTGTGTGTGTAAAAGCCGCATATAGTATGTGACTGGGCCGGCACGCTGGTTGTATGGAGGAAAAGCGGACGTGACGACAGTTTGCAGAGGACGTTGAAGGCAGTGCCTTTTAAGGCACGCCCCCAATAATGTTGTCCGTATGGAAATTTGTGAGAATGGTTGCCCCGGGAGATTTTTGGGAGGGGCACTGAAATTCGGGAGTCTCCCGGGAAAATCGGGAGGGTTGGCAATTATGAGTATTAGCGGTGAATACGGTGTTACAGCGGCACTTCCGATGTATAATACCGGCGGGCCAGCTCTAATGTTAATTTGATATTGCCTAAATTTGGCCCGCGGGCCAGAGTTTGACACCCATGTTCTAGATCATAAATCATGTCCCTCACCTGGGTAATAATTGGGTTATACTTGTATAGTGTTTTTCTACCTTCAAGGTACTCAAAGCCCTTTGACAAGCCCCCCCTCCCCCCGTTGTTGACCCCCGCCATAGGTAATAATATACATACAAAGCGTTACAATCGTTTAGCACTTATCAACTGCACAGGTGGCATGTTAATGTGTTGTTTAAGTCTAAAAATAACCTTCTTCTCAACCCAGTGTTTGTCAATCTTTTCTGAGCCAAGGCACATTTTTTTTCCATTGAAAAAATCCAGAGGCACACCACTAGCAGAAATCATTGAAAAATGAAACTCAGGAGCCGATATTGACAATAAGAAGTTGTTCTCGCAATTGTTGGATAAGTTAAGTTAAGTTAAAGTACCAATGATTGTCACACACACACTAGGTGTGGTGAAATTTGTCCTCTGCATTTGACCCATCCCCTTGTTCACCCCCTGGGAGGTAGGGGAGCAGTGAGCAGCAGCGGTGCCGCGCCCGGCAATAATTTTTGGTGATTTAACCCCCAATTCCAACCCTTGATGCTGAGTGCCAAGCAGGGAGGTAATGGGTCCCATTTGTATAGTCTTTGGTATGACTCGGCCGGGGTTTGAACTCACAACCTACCGATCTCAGGGCGGACACTCTAACCACTAGAATTCAAACCATAACCAAGCATGCATCACTATCGCTCTTGTCTCAAAGTAGGTGTACTGTCACGACCTGTCACATCACGCCGTGACTTGTTTTGAGTTTTTGGGTGTTTTCCTCTGTGTAGTGTTTTAGTTCTTGTCTTGCGCTCCTATTTTGGTGGCTTTACCTCTTTTGTTGGTATTTTCCTGTAGCGGTTTCATGTCTTCCTTGAACACTATTCCCCGCGCCTGCTTTGTTTTTAGCAATCAAGACTATTTAACAGGGCTGCAAATCTTTGGGTGTCCCACGATTCAATTCAATATCAATTCTTGGGGTCACGATTCGATCCAAAAAATTTTTTTTTTCTGATTCAACGCGATTCTCGATTCAAAAACGATATTTTCCCGATTCAAAAGGATTCTCTATTCATTCAATACATAGGATTTCAGCAGGATCTACCCCAGTCTGCTGACATGCAAGCAGAGTAGTAGATTTTTGTAAAAAGCTTTTATAATTGTAAAGGACAATGTTTTATCAACTGATTGCAATAATGTCAATTTGTTTTAACTATTAAATGAACCAAAAATATGACTTATTTTATATTTGTGAAAATATTGGACACAGTGTGTTGTCAAGCTTATGAGATGCGATGCAAGTGTAAGCCACTGAGACACTATTCTTTTTTTAATTTTTTAATTTTTATTTTTTTTAATAAATGTCTAATGATAATGTCAATGAGGGATTTTTAATCACTGCTATGTTGAAATTGTAACTAAAATTGCTACTGTTGTTGATAATATTCATTTTTGTTTCACTACTTTTGGTTTGTTGTGTGTTTGTGTCTCCTCTCAATTGCTCTGTTTATTGCAGTTCTGAGTGTTGCTGGGTCGGGTTTGGTTTTGGAAATGGATAACATTGTTATGGTATTGCTGTGTATTGTTTTGTTGGATTGATTAATTAAAAAAAAAAATTAAAAAAAATACAAATCGATTTTTTATTTTTTTTAAAAATGAGAATCGATTCTGAATCGCACAACGTGAGAATCGCGATTCGAATTCGTATCGATTTTTTTTCCCACCTCCCTACTATTTAAGTTGTGCGGACGCAATCGTTCTTTGTGGGGACATTGTTGATTGTCATGTCATGTACGGATGTACTTTGTGGACGCTGTCTGCTCGACACGCTGTAAGTCTTTGCTGTCGTCCAGTATTTCTGTTTTTGTTTACTTTGCAGCCAGTTCAGTTTATTTTCATTTTGCATAGCCTTCCCTAAGCTTCAATGCCTTTTCTTAGCGGGACTCACCTTTTTGTTTATTTTTGGTTTAAGCGTTAGATACCTTTTTACCTGCACGCTGCCTCCCGCATATTGTGATCACCACAAACCATGTTCCCGACATCTACAAAGCTACCAGCTGCCACCTACTGATATGGAAGAGTATTACACGGTTACTCTGCCGAGCTCTAGACAGCACAGACACTCAACAACGGCACATTTGCGGATTATAATTGCCGGTTTGCAAAAAAATGTTTTAACCCAATTAGGTGAAATTACATAATCTCCCACGGAACACCAGACTGTATCTCAGTGGTCGTCCCCTCTGAAATGATATTAGAATACACCTTTAAAAACAGGAGGATGTCACATGTTCGCCCGACTTCTTGCTGCTGTGCACACTGCAAAAGCTGAAATCTAAGTAAGATTAAAGGCCTACTGAAACCCACTACTACCGACCACGCAGTCTGATAGTTTATATATCAATGATGAAATCTTAACATTGCAACACATGCCAATACGGCCGGGTTAGCTTACTAAAGTGCAATTTTAAATTTTGCTCGTAATATCCTGCTGAAAACGTCTCGGTATGATGACGTCAGCACGTGACGTTACGGATTGTGGAGGACATTTTGGGACAGCATGGTGGCCAGTTATTAAGTAGTCTGTTTTCATCGCAAAATTCCACAGTATTCTGGACATCGGTGTTGGTGAATCTTTTGCAATTTGTTCAATGAACAATGGAGACAGCAAAGAAGAAAGCTGTAGGTGGGAAGCGGTCTATTGCGGCCGACTGCAGCAACACAAACACAGCCGGTGTTTCATTGTTTACATTCCCGGAAGATGACAGTTTACCATTGGCCTGTGGAGAACTGGGACAACAGAGACTCTTACCAGGAGGACTTTGAGTTGGATGCGCAGACGCGGTACCGTGAGTACGCATGCAGCTGTGGCTTCCAAACATTTAATCGTTTGCCCGTACGTGCGTGCCGCTATGTGCATGTCACGTACGTAACTTTGGGGACTTTGGGGAAATATATGTGCTGTATGAACTTTGGGGAGGTGAACGGTACTTTGGGCTGTGGGATTGAGTGTGTTGTGCAGGTGTTTGAGTTGTATTAGCGGGTTATATGGACGGGAGGGGGGAGGTGTTTGTTATGCGGGATTAATTTGTGGCATATTAAATATAAGCCTGGTTGTGTTGTGGCTAATAGAGTATATATATGTCTTGTGTTTATTTACTGTTTTAGTCATTCCCAGCTGAATATCAGGTCCCACCCGCCTCTCACAGCATCTTCCCTATCTGAATCGCTCCCACTGCCCTCTAGTCCTTCACTCTCACTTTCCTCATCCACAAATCTTTCATCCTCGCTCAAATTAACGGGGAAATCGTCGCTTTCTCGGTCCGAATCGCTCTCACTGCTGGTGGCCATGATTGTAAACAATGTGCAGATGTGAGGAGCTCCACAACCTGTGACGTCACGCTACTCGTCTGCTACTTCCGGTACAGGCAAGGCTTTTTTATCAGCGACCAAAAGTTGCGAACTTTATCGTCGATGTTCTCTACTAAATCCTTTCAGCGAAAATATGGCAATATCGCGAAATGATCAAGTATGACACATAGAATGGACCTGCTATCCCTGTTTAAATAAGAAAATCGCATTTCAGTAAGCCTTTAAATATCTCAAATAAGGGTGATATTTGCTTATTTTCTGTCTGATAAGATAATTCTTCTCACTAAGCGGAGTTTATGTTAGTATTTTACTTGTTTTAAAGGTTTTGGTCCTAAATGATCTCAGTAAGATATTACAGCTTGTTGCTGAGATGTTATGACCTATGTTGAGTAAAACATGCTTGAAACTAGAATATCAACTGTTGCAAAGCTGTGTCATCAACACTCACAAGTATAAAACTTTTTTTTTTTAAGTAATAATTTCTTACTTCAAGCATGAAAAAAAAAATCATGATGTCAAGATAATGGCACTAGCATTTACTTAATTTAAGAATATTTTCCAACATATTGAGCAAAAAGGTCTCATTTTAATTTCAACCAAGAAAAGTGCACTTGTTATTAGTGAGAATATACTTATTTAAAGATATTTTTGGGTTCATTGAGGTTAGCTAATTTTACTTGTTTTGGAAAGTCTTGACCAGCCGAATTTTCTTGTTCTATTGGCAGATAATTTTGCTTAGTTCAAATAAAATACCCCTCATTTTTGTATTTTTTTTTTCTTTCTTGTTTTGGAACACTGACTTTTTGCAGTGCAGAATTGAACCGTCGAGTGAACAGACGTCGAGTGAATGCCAGTCATGCCCGCAATCTAAATGGCGTTCTGAGAGTTAACAAAGCAAGGACGCTGGCATGAACGTTAACCCCACCCCCCCGCCCCCCTGCCCCCACACGTCTGATGTCTTGCAGGTGCACAGGCTAACATGGCGAGGCCTTGCAACAGTGTCTGGGTGGCAGGGGTGGAAGTGCAGCAGAGATAATCCCCCCCGGCTTTTCCCCCTTAAGTCCTCTGCACGTTGGGCAGATCAGGGGGGAGTGGAAGGTGGGTGGCGGGCGGTGCTACCCCGTGGTAGTCACCCGGCCTTGGCGTCGTCCACCTGACCAGCCTGCACAAACCGCACTGGAAACCGTTGGCGTGTCCTCACCCAATGAAGTCTATGTGTGAAGGAGTGATTTAATGGTGTAAAAGAGGGGTGGGGCAGGGTCATCAGGTTAATGTGTTCAATATGGCCACGACGACGGGGAGAGATAAAGATGATAGGTTAACCCCGGCAGGTCGAAAGGTCCTGCAACCTTGCAGGCCGAGAGAGACCCCGAGGAGAGACCCTTGCAACACCAGCTGACAGGATGTGCTCATTCCCCGAATACTTCTCACTCCTCTGCCGTGCGTCCACATGTGTCCAAGCTCCTCTGGTAAATGCTGGCGTTCAACGACAAAAAAGCTCTGGATGAGAGACCAGAAATTGCAGTTAATGACACCCCTCCGCCAAGTCCCTCGCCGCGGAACCGCAATAAACCGAAGCCGCTCAGAACCTCGCTGTAACCCTCGCCGTCTTCCGTCATTAGAGCGCTTATCATGTGACACCAGAGGCTTGGCTGCAGACGTGAAAGCCGCGGTAAAGGTTCACTTCGGTGACAGTTTTCCAATGCGGACCACCGTGGTGGTCTTTGCACCAATAATGTCCTGCGGACGAAGGCCGGGGGCCAAATGTGAGAATACGGCATTAAAAATAGGAGGAGACGGCTAAACTAAAGGGGGGAAAAAACTCCCAAGGATCTGCGATTGCGAGAGTCCAACAATTGTACTAATTGTTTGGGAAACTAGGACTTTCTCACGGTGACACCATGAAAATGAGTGTTTTTATGTGCACGTACTGTAATTGTGACTTCTAATGAGCGTAGTTTGCATTGTGCTGTGGTGAGATGGGTGTTAAGTTACCTGTGAAAGGACTCGGTGGGATTTTTCTCTGACGATTCCTCTCAAGAGGATCACGTAAAGGTTTTTGGAGGTCAATAATAAACAGAAGCACTCAATGCTTTCCGCATGGTCGCAAAGTGAAGGCAATAGTCAGTGGAGTATTGCGTTGTTTACTCGTACCTCTACAAATCCCAAAACCAGTGAAGTTGGCACGTTGTGTAAATGGTAAATAAAAACAGAATACAATGATTTGCAAATCCTTTTCAACCTATATTCAATTGAATAGACTGCAAAGACAAGATACTTAACGTTCGAACTGGTAAACTTTGTTATTTTTTGCAAATATTAGCTCATTTGGAATTTCATGCCTGCAACATGTTTCAAAAAAAGCTGGCACAAGTGGCAAAAAAGACTGAGAAAGTTGAGGGATGCTCATCAAATACTTATTTGGAACATCCCACAGGTGAACAGGCCAATTGGGAACAGGTGGGTGCCATGATTGGGTATAAAAGCAGCTACCATGAAATGCTCAGTCATTCACAAACAAGGATGGGGCGAGGGTCACCACTTTGTGAACAAATGCGTGAGCAAATTGTCGAACAGTTTAAGAACAACATTTCTCAAAGAGCTATTGCAAGGAATTCAGGGATTTCACCATCTACGGTCTGTAATATCATCAAAAGGTTCAGAGAATCTAGAGAAATCACTGCGCATGAGCAGCTAAGCCCGTGACCTTTGCTCCCTCAGGCGGTACTGTATCAAAAACCGACACCAGTGTGTAAAGGATATCACCACATGGGCTCAGGAACACTTCAGAAAACCACTGTCAAGAACTACAGTTTGTCGCTACATCTGTAAGTGCAAGTTGAAACTCTACTATGCGAAGCGAAAGCCATTTATCAACAACACCCAGAAACGCCGCCGGCCTTGCTGGTCCCCAAGCTCATCTAGATGGACTGATGCAAAGTGGTAAAGTGTCTTGTGGTCTGACGAGTCCACATTTCAAATTATTATTTGAAACTGTGGACGTAGTGTCCTCCGGAACAAAGAGGAAAAGAACCATCCGGTTTATTATAGGCGCAAAGTTGAAAAGCCAGCATCTGTGATGGTATGGGGGTGTATTAGTGTCCAAGACATGGGTAACTTACACATCTGTGAAGGCACCATTAATGCTGAAAGGTACATACAGGTTTTGGAGCAACATATGTTGCTTTCAGGCAACGTTATCATGGACGCCCCTGCTTATTTCAGCAAGACAATGCCAAGCCACGTGTTACAACAGCGTGGCTTCATAGTAAAAGAGTGCGGGTACTAGACTGGCCTGAAAAGCTTCAAAAATTGATCTCCTAAGTTCCCAAATGTTTACGGAGTGTTGTTAAAAGGAAAGGCCATGTAACAGTGGTAAAAATGCAAAAAAATATGTTTCTCAGGTTGAGCATTAAATATCTTGTCTTTGCAGTCTATTCAATTGAATATAAGTTGAAAATGATTAGCAAATCATTGTAATCGGTTTTTATTTACGATTTACACAATGTACCAACTTCACTGGTTTTGGGTTTTGTAGACAACTCTTTGTTCACATTTGAACCTGGGATTCGTATCAGTACTCAACGATACCCAATTTTGATACTTTTGTGTGTGTTCATGTGGTAATGAATCTAAATTGTTTGATAATGAGCTGTATTTACCCACTGAGCTGATAATAATAGCTGTGATCTCCAGTTATTATATCTTAATTTCTTACACTTCTGAGTCTCATTTGCAAGTATGCATTCATTTCAGTTTGTCGTGGTTAGTTGCCGTGGTCAGGAAATAGTCTTACGGCCAATAAGCTAATTGCTCCAATCTTTTCTTTTGTGAAACCCTACAATGTGTTTATACTCGGAGGGCCATATTTACAAAGTTCCCAAAGCGACATGTGCTAATTAGCATGTGCAAACTGTAAAATTGTGTGCACTATTAGTGGCTGTGTTGTGGGTAGTCAACTAAGACTAGAGTGCACAATTCATGACAATTGCAAAAGTGGTGCAGACCGCCCTATTTAAATGAGGTTTTTGCGGCTGTGCCCATGGAGACACTAATTTTCTTCCAGATTCATGGCATGGTATGCTCCAACCTCTGGTGTTTCGTCAAGTTGTATACATGCAGTACAGAAATATATGTACAACCTTTCTTGGGCTATATTTAGGCACAATCTAGACAACATAACTTATTTTTAGTCTGCTGAAGATGCACTTTGGGAGGCGCCGGTGTTCTACCATGTTACTCCCAAATATTGATATCTCCTTCCAACCATTTTCTACCGCTTGTCCCTATTATGGTCTCGGGGGATGCTTGAGCCTATCCCAGCTGCACTTGAGCGGAAGGTGGCGTACACTCTGGACAGATCTCCACCTCATCCAACGGCCAACACAGATAGACATACAACATTCACACTCACATTCACACACTAGAGCCAATTTAGTGTTGCTAATCAGCTTATCCGCAGGTGCATGTCTTTGGAGGTGGGAGAAATCTGGAGTAGCCGGAGGGAACCCACGCAGTCACGGGGAGAACATGCAAACTCCACACAGAAAGACCCCGAGCCCAGGGATTGAACCCAGGACCTTCGTATTGTGAGGCACATGCATGGTGCGCTAAAATGACCCAGGGGCAAGACGATGCATGTTGCAAGAATATTCTTTCCATATGAAAAGAATGGAGAAAAAAAACAAAAAAACGCCAGCAGTTATAAAAATCATAAAATGTCATTTCTGTATAGGCGGTATTTACATTTTTGACAGTCCAATTATTTATCAAACTCTCATGGATGGAGGATTCTCTGTCCATCATCCATCTTTGCAGCACGATCGTCTTCTTTCTCACCGCCATTTGTGCGTAACTGTGCCAATTTGCATATCCTTTCGAGACACAAAAACCGTAAACGCAACCCATTTCAGTCTTGATACATCGCATTTGTATCTCCTCCTCCCAGTATTGTGGCTGTTCTGATAATAAGCATAGTCTGCATATACATGAAGACAGACACACTAAATAGATTGTGTTCGCTATTTTGTTTAAGAGACGCAATTCTCTGCGCACGAGCGAAGTCGATCAGTTTTGCGTGTGCTATCAAGTTTGCACACGTAGTGCATGCACATTTTTAGTGGATCAGACCCTAAGTATTGTACTGTTTAATTGAAACATGCATCTCAGTTGTATTTTTGATTACCAACTTTAACCTGCTCAGTGGCCTTGTGACTAGAGTGTCCGCCCTGAGATTGGTAGGTCGTGACTTCAAACCCCGGCCGAGTCATACCAAAGACTATAAAAATGGGACCCGTTGCCTCCCTGCTTGGCACTCAGCATCAAGGGTTGGAATTGGGGGGTGAAATCACCAAAATGATTCCCGAGCGTGGCCACTGCTGCTGCTCACCTCACCTCCCAGGGGGTGGAACAAGGGGATGCAGAGAGTAATTTCACCACACCTAGTGTGTATATGACTATCAGTGGTACTTTAACTTTAACTTTAAAGGTGTTGAAATTGCCATGTAAAATCGCCTATGCTAATCAAATATCCAATTCAAATTAACATTGAGCAAGCTTGAAAATTTGAGCCTAACTTTCTGGCATGCTTGCTTTTATTGGTATGGACAATTGCAGCAATACCAAGAGGACGTTCACCAAAAATACGTATGTTGGCTGGCCGAGTGCTATAGTTGTTGGCGTTTCTGCAACCCGACGTCACGTCACTTACAAACCAGGTATCGGACATTGGTGTCATTTGATTTTATGTGATTGAGTAGGACCGTAGGAATTCGGCCCCCATCCCTACTCCTGGTAGTGCATTACTCCAGGTATTCAGTGGTTGTTTGTCCATAGTCCATAGGACTGGAACAAGATGTACCCCAACTCTTGCCCAAAAAGTCCACTGGTATGGGCTTCAGCTCACTCCTATTGTATATTGCCTCTTGAGTCCCCAGTCACTGAAGTAATAATACCAGTTTTTCATGGTCTGGTTATAGTTTCTCTTTAGAAACTCACTCTCTCGATCATTCATCACTCACTCATCAATGATGACAGCATCTCTACAGATTAGTGAGAGTGAAATGTCCACAGACGTGTGGAAGTCTCCTTCCAGTCCGTAGTCACGTATGCATGATGAGGATCACGTTTCATCCTCCTGTTTGTCGAGTCCCGCTCTCAAGAAAACAACAGACCTTCCACCGCGGAACACTTACGCCCGACCCCGGCGAGCTGCCTGTGGGTCATGATGTCATGGCTGAGTGCTGACAAAAATCTTATCAGCGTGCGGGTGGAGAAGCAAACGGTAGCTGAATGAGACGAATGCTGATAGAGACACAACAAACAAAATAATTATCAGCCTCGACAATCGGGTGACATCAGGTAGCCCGCAGTTGACCTCGCGAAAGCTGCCAGATAAAAAACAAAACAACAAACCTGAGAGTTTATTCGACAACATGGAGAGGTGGGGGTTTGGTTGAATGGTGGACGTGATAAGTTTGTTGTAGTGTTGCGACGAGCTGAAGTTTTTGCATCCATCGGACACAGTGAAGTCACTGAGGTGCATTGTTTGGACGGAATATAATACTCTATCCTTTTCTTGAAACAAGATGAGCAAAGTCAATGTCCTTCATGCAGGCTCTGACTCCAACTCAGAAGGGGTTATGTGCACGTTTGCTTTTGTGGAATGTTCAAGAGAGGTAGACTTTTGTCAAGAACAAGAAAGTTTGATCATATTACGCCTATACTGGCTCACCTGCACTGGCTTCCTGAGCACTTAAGATGCGACTTCAAGGTTTTACTACTTACGTATAAAATACTAAACGGTCTAGCTCCATCCTATTTTGCTAATTGTATTGTACCATATGCAAGAAATATGCGTTCTAAGAATATCTGGCTTACTAGTGATTCCCAGAGCCCCAAAACAGTCTGCGGGCTATAGAGCATTTACTATTTGGGATCCAGTACTCTGGAATGCCCTCCCGGTAACAGTTAGAGATGCTACCTCAGTTGAAGCATTTAAGTCCCATCTTAAAACTCATTTGTATACTGTCAGACAATACCCACAGAAACAACAAGCCATAGATGGCATTGCAGATACCATCTCAGGCCTTATGCAATCTGGAGTATTGGAACCCTCCACCTCTGAGTGGAACACGCCTATTTTGCCTGTTCCCAAACCTGGCACCTCCATGTACCGGATGGTACACGATCTTAGGGCTGTTAATGAAGTCACAGTAACCCCTCCCATCCCTGTTCCTAACCCCTACACAGCACTCACCCATCTGACCACTGCACACTTATTTCTCTGTCATTGACCTAGCGAATGCTTTCTTTTGCATCCCTAACGCTGAATGCATCAAACATGTCTTTGCTTTCACCTTTCAAGGTCAAAAGTTGCAGTACATATACTATAGATATATGTAGATATCTATCTCCGTCAATACTCTAACCTTTAAAGGGGAACATTATCACCAGACCTATGTAAGCGTCAATATATACCTTGATGTTGCAGAAAAAAGACCATATATTTTTTTAACCGATTTCCGAACTCTAAATGGGTGAATTTTGGCGAATTAAACGCCTTTCTATTATTCGCTCTCGGAGCGATGACGTCACAACGGGAAGCAATCCGCCATTTTCTCAAACACATTACAAACACCGGGTCAAATCAGCTCTGTTATTTTCCGTTTTTTCGACTGTTTTCCGTACCTTGGCGACATCATGCCTCGTCGGTGTGTTGTCGGAGGGTGTAACAACATGAACAGGGACGGATTCAAGTTGCACCAGTGGCCCAAAGATGCGAAAGTGGCAGGAAATTGGACGTTTGTTCCGCACACTTTACCGACGAAAGCTATGCTACAACAGAGATGGCAAGAATGTGTGGATATCCTGCGACACTCAAAGCAGATGCATTTCCAACTGGACTGGACAGATCAGCTTTCAGGAAAAGAGCGTGGATGAGGGTATGTCTACAGAATATATTAATTGATGAAAACTGGGCTGTCTGCACTCTCAAAGTGCATGTTGTTGCCAAATGTATTTCATATGCTGTAAACCTAGTTCATAGTTGTTAGTTTCCTTTAATGCCAAACAAACACATACCGATCGTTGTTTAGAAGGCGATCGCCAAATTCGTCCTCGCTTTCTCCCGTGTCGCTGGCTGTCGTGTCGTTTTCGTCGGTTTCGCTTGCATACGGTTCAAACCGATATGGCTCAATAGCTTCAGTTTCTTCTTCAATTTCGTTTTCGCTACCTGCCTCCACACTACAACCATCCGTTTCAATACATGCGTAATCTGTTGAATCGCTTAAGCCGCTGAAATCCGAGTCTGAATCCGAGCTAATGTCGCTATAGCTTGCTGTTCTAACCGCCATGTTTGTTTGTATTGGCATCCCTGTGTGACGTCACAGGAAAATGGACGGGTGTATATAACGATGGTTAAAATCAGGCACTTTGAAGCTTTTTTTAGGGATATTGCGTGATGAGTAAAATTTTGAAAAAAACTTAGAAAAATAAAATAAGCCACTGGGAACTGATTTTTAATGGTTTTAACCCTTCTGAAATTGTGATAATGTTCCCCTTTCAATCGAACCCCCTTTTAGACCAGTTGATCTGTCGTCTTTCTGCTCTGCCTCCCTCTCCTACGTGGATAGGTTATTAGATGACCACAGATGACGCGCAAGCTGCTCAAAGTCAGAACCCAGGGTGGATCGCTCATCTGTGCATCAGTTGGTGACGTCTCTGCCCTGCTGACTTGTCTTCACTAAAGATGATCTCCTGTTGGCCCCCATGGACTGGACTCTCACTATTAACTAGATTCATTCGACATCCATTGCATCAGTCGCCCAGGGGCAGGGGTCCCCACATTTGCAGTCCCCTCCAAGGTGTCTCATTGTATCCCATTGGGTTCAGTTTTTTCTTGCCCTTGTGTGGGATCTGATTATTGTGGTTTGTGCAGCCCTTTGAGACACTTGTGCTTAAGGGCAATAGAAATAAACTTTGATTGATTGACTTTGAGGATGGAACAGAGGTTGGGAACGGGAGATCAGCCTCTCAAGGGAGATATCGATATTACGAGGTATGTTTTGTAGGGTAGTGGCTGTGGAAACAATGATGTCATCACTTGTTCTCTATAAGGTGGTAAGCCAAGAGTAAGAAGCGAGGGAAGGTGGTGCAGTGGAATGATTAACATTGTTTTCTCAGCCCAGTCAAACGGAAACATTTTGGCCGGCACATCGCCACAAAAGCCACTGATGAACCGCATTCATGCATTGCACTCGTGCACCGCCATTCGGGCAATGTAAAGACCACATTTAGGAAGAGTGTGAAATAACTATGGTTGTAAATCCTTTAATTTAAATGTTTTTAAATAGTATTGTTTATTTTCCCTAAATCTCCCAAACTACATTATAATAATGAAACACAAGAAACCCTTGCTATGTTTGCGTGGTTCCTCCCACTTCCCACACCAGAAGTGTACCATAGTTTCCTAGGTTTCCTACGCTTTGTATCCTGTGCTTTATACAATGCTGCGACTAAATAACGGATTCTTCCGGGTTCATGAGCTTCACATGCCGCCAATTCATTTACGGTTGACCATTGCAATTGTTCACAATAAATCCAACACGCTCACACGATCATTCAGTCAGCCTTTTAGCGCATTATGCACTCACCCTCATCAAGACACGACAAAATGCACACAAAGCAGCCCCGTAGCAAAAAGTGATCGGCGAGGTCGTTGAAAAAGGAAACGCAAATCCACCACCGCTAATGTGAAGAAGTTACAAGCCTGGAGGCGACCTGCTTTGAGATGAATGGAAAAGAGACAACGAGGCGGAGAAAAAGCAGGACTGAGCAACCCCGAGAAATGGTAAACGTGGAGGGAAGAGGAGGAGAAAGCTCAAACTAAAGTCCTGGGGTCGGGGCTTAGTTTGAGACCAGGAAATATACCTCGAGCTAGGCACATATATATTGCAACTTACAATTCGAGACTTTCAACGATGGGGCAGGAGGCGGGCATCCGGCCCGAAGCTGCCGCACTGTTGTCCGTCATACCACGTGCGGTGTCGCGTCAAAGGCATGGGGTGTAGGGTGTGGGGTAAGTGTGTGTGTGTGTGTGTGTGTGTGCCTGCAGAGTGGCTCTGTACCGGTTTTTAAAATGTATCAAATTATGTAATAAGTATGTAATAAAAAAACACATGTACCGTATTTTGCGGACCATAGGGCGCAACGGATTATAAGGCGCACTGCCGATGAATGGTCTATTATTGGTTTTTTTTGCATATATTAGGCGCACCGGATTATAGAGCACATTAAAGGAGTCATATTCTTATAATTTTTTGTCTAAATTGAAAACACTTCCTTGTGGTCTTCTAACATGTAATGGTAGTTCTTTGGTCAAAATGTTGCATAGATTATGTTTTACAGACCGTCTTCAAGCCGCTTTCTGAGAGTCGCTTCCGGATGCGCCGTTTTGTGGGCGGTCTTATTTACGTGGCTCACCTTTGACAGCGGCGTCTCCCCGTCATCTTTGTTGTAGCGGTGTAGCATGCAAGGACGGGAGGACTGTTTTAATGACATTCAGACTTTACTTAAATCAATAACGGAGCAGCATCTCCTCATCCGGAAACAACAATGCAGGAAATGTGTCTCGTGAAAAACTCTAATAACTAAAGTTCCTTGGGTGAATAATGTAAACTCACTACACCGGTATGTTTTAGCGCTTTCATGGCGAGTTTACTGACTGACTTTATATTACAAATGGCAACAGCGGAGGATGAATGTCCCATAACAAGAAGATAGAGAAAAAGAAGAGGCTTATTGACTATGACGTTACCACGAACTGCAAAGGCGGACTCGCGCAAATTTTCAGGATTCATGCAGATCCCAAATCCAGATCAGCGGGTACCAGAAGGTTAGAAAAGTTACTTTTGCATAATATTGCAAAACAAAATGCCAGATTAGGGCTTACCTTATACACACACCATAATAATACTCTCATGTTTAATGCACCGACAATCTTTCAAGCGGTGCGGCTTCATAGCTTACCAAAGTCGTAGTAAAACACTATCTTTTTGAGCGCCGTGTGTAATGTTCTATATTTTCCAATGGAACATTTAAAATGTTGGGTTTGTTTACTCGAGTCACATTGCCATCATAATGCTGTCTACACGTATCTCTTATGTTTGACTGCCACCTACTGGTCACACTTATCATTCCGCCATAACCACAACACCAGGGGGAGCTCCACAAACCTCGTTAAACCCAGATTCCGATCTAACAAAGGTCTCAACTCATTCTCCTTTCATGCCACATCAATATGGAATGCACTCCCAACAGGTGTAAAAGAAAGTGCATCTCTATCCTCCTTCAAAACCGCACTATAAGAACACCTCCAGGCAACTACAACCCTAGACTAACACCTTCCCCCACCACATCCCACCTCCCCGGATTGTAAATAATCAAATGTATATACTTGTTCTTATGCTTTCTGAGCTCACTATGTTCACTGCTCGCTGTACATATCCTACCAAGTCAGACCTACACTGTTTCAATGTCCATTTCTCAGATGATATAATTGTTGATAACTGAAGTGCTGGTATCAACCAAACCTAACCCCCCTCCCCAACCCGCCCCCTGGATTGTAAATAATGTAAATAATTCAATGTATATACTCTGATGATTAACTTGTGTGATGACTGTATTATGCTGATGGTATATATTTATACTATGAATTGATTAACGTGGACCCGGACTTAAACAAGTTGAAAAACTTATTGGGGTGTTACCATTTAGTGGTCAATTGTACGGAATATGTACTGTACTGTGCAATCTACTAATAAAAGTCTCAATCAATCAATCAAAAACACCATGTACCAAATAAAATAGCTTCGAGGTGAGTGAGCTCAACCAAACGTATTCCTTACATTTGGCGCACAGGGTTATAAGATCGCACTGTCGAGTTTTGAGAGAAAAGAAAAGATTTTAAGTGTGCCTTATGTCCGGAAAATACGGTACATAATCTCAATACTTTGGCAATTACAGCCTCAAGTCTTTTTGAGTACGATGCCACAAGCTCGGCACACCTATCTTTGGGCAGTTTCTCTCATTCCTCTTTGCAGCACCTCTCAAGCTCCATCAGGTTGGATGCGACGCGTTGGTTTTCATTCGTACATTCCTGCAAATTCTGCCAATCGAGCCAGAGCGTTTCCTCCTGTCACTCACGCACTTCAGTGATGCAAGTCTGGCATCTACCGAGTTAGCATTTCCCCGTGTTAAATGTGGTGCTTTTTCCAGCGAACAGGAACAGGCTTTACAAGAAATATCAACGTTTTTTTTTGTTCAGGTTCTGGATCCCCTTCTTCGTGTTAATCTCATATTTTCCGCCTCGCTGGCCGACTTTGAGCGTTGGGCGACGGCTTTTGTCCCGCGGTCAAACAAGAGGACTTAGCATAAGCAAACAATCTCAGGCCATATGACCCAGTGTTACAGAGCTTGATGGAAATGTAGATAATAGATTGAGAAAGCACACGTGAGGACATACTTGCGCTAAGGGCTTAGCTTTTTAGGGGTGTCGCTTGGATCTTTGAGTGGGGGCGGGGTCTACTGAATTGGCTTAGCGCTGAAAGAACCTGTTACAAGTTAGCGCTCTCTGAGAAAATGTACATGCAAAAGAACCTTGGAGTCCAATCATAGCCCCACGTAGTATGTCAAAGTAGATTAATCATACTGTAACAACATTTCTGGCTGAAGGGAGCTTTAGCCGCACCGTGGATGGATGGAGCTCAGCTGCGGAATAAAAAAGAATTTAAAAAAAATATGCCAAGACTGAAAGAAAGATCCTACGTGAGTGTGACATGAATGCTGCAACGCATTAATCAGCATTCTTTCAAGGAAAAAGTCCCATGTGCATTTCTCTTAACAATACATCAATACTGAGTAGGAATGTTGCATCATACATCTACTTGTGAGCGCAGGTCACCAATGATTAACAGCGAATGGTCAAAAAGACGGATGAGCGCGAGTGCTGAGAGACAAACAGTCACACAATCGCGATTGTGCGACAAAAAATGTTTTCGTTTTGTGGTAACCTAAGATAAAAAAACGCATGGGAGAGCTACAGTAATGCACTTCGCCACAAGGCGCTTAATCGGTGTCGAACCAGATTCTCTCAACAAGGTGATTGAGCCTAATCATGGACATAATTAGGGCAGAGGTAGGGTGTCTCCCCTACACTTTTTTAAGGTTAAAATGTTATGCTGTTAAAAGGATATACAGGTAAAAGCCAGTAAATTAGAATATTTTTAAAAACTTGATTTATTTCAGTGATTGCATTCAAAAGGTGTAACTTGTACATTATATTTATTCATTGCACACAGACTGATGCATTCAAATGTTTATTTCATTTAATTTTGATGATTTGAAGTGGCAACAAATGAAAATCCAAAATTCCGTGTGTCACAAAATTAGAATATTACTTAAGGCTAATACAAAAAAGGGATTTTTAGAAATGTTGGCCAACTGAAAAGTATGAAAATGAAAAATATGAGCATGTACAATACTCAATACTTGGTTGGAGCTCCTTTTGCCTCAATTACTGCGTTAATGCGGCGTGGCATGGAGTCGATGAGTTTCTGGCACTGCTCAGGTGTTATGAGAGCCCAGGTTGCTCTGATAGTGGCCTTCAACTCTTCTGCGTTTTTGGGTCTGGCATTCTGCATCTTCCTTTTCACAATACCCCACAGATTTTCTATGGGGCTAAGGTCAGGGGAGTTGGCGGGCCAATTTAGAACAAAAATACCATGGTCCGTAAACCAGGCACGGGTAGATTTTGCGCTGTGTGCAGGCGCCAAGTCCTGTTGGAACTTGAAATCTCCATGTCCATAGAGCAGGTCAGCAGCAGGAAGCATGAAGTGCTCTAAAACTTGCTGGTAGACGGCTGCGTTGACCCTGGATCTCAGGAAACAGAGTGGACCGACACCAGCAGATGACATGGCACCCCAAACCATCACCCAACCATGCAAATTTTGCATTTCCTTTGGAAATTGAGGTCCCAGAGTCTGGAGGAAGACAGGAGAGGCACAGGATCCACGTTGCCTGAAGTCTAGTGTAAAGTTTCCACCATCAGTGATGGTTTGGGGTGCCATGTCATCTGCTGGTGTCGGTCCACTCTGTTTCCTGAGATCCAGGGTCAACGCAGCAGTCTACCAGCAAGTTTTAGAGAACTTCATGCTTCCTGCTGCTGACCTGCTCTATGGAGATGGAGATTTCAAGTTCCAACAGGACTTGGCGCCTGCACACAGCGCAAAATCTACCCGTGCCTGGTTTACGGACCATGGTATTTCTGTTCTAAATTGGCCCGCCAACTCCCCTGACCTTAGCCCCATAGAAAATCTGTGGGGTATTGTGAAAAGGAAGATGCAGAATGCCAGACCCAAAAACGCAGAAGAGTTGAAGGCCACTATCAGAGCAACCTGGGCTCTCATAACACCTGAGCAGTGCCAGAAACTCATCGACTCCATGCCACGCCGCATTAACGCAGTAATTGAGGCAAAAGGAGCTCCAACCAAGTATTGAGTATTGTACATGCTCATATTTTTCATTTTCATACTTTTCAGTTGGCCAACATTTCTAAAAATCCCTTTTTTGTATTAGCCTTAAGTAATATTCTAATTTTGTGACACACGGAATTTTGGATTTTCATTTGTTGCCACTTCAAATCATCAAAATTAAATGAAATAAACATTTGAATGCATCAGTCTGTGTGCAATGAATAAATATAATGTACTAGTTACACCTTTTGAATGCAATTACTGAAATAAATCAAGTTTTTCAAAATATTCTAATTTACTGGCTTTTACCTGTAGGTCAAACACTGGTGCCAGGCGGAAAACGGCTGCTCAGGCTTGAGCTTGTCCCTTTAAGGTGCCTCTATATCAAGGCAGCTGTGGCTACAAATGTAGCTTACCACCACCAGGTGTGAATGAATGATTGGTTCCCACGTCTGTGAGCGCTTTCAGTATCTAATAATAGAAAAGCGCGATATAAAATGTAATCCATTATTATGTATTCCAAAAATACTTTTTGTTAAAATAAAGATAAATACTGTACTTGTATGTCTGCTTGACTTATTATGATTTCAAAACAAACTTATCAATCAAATTGTAGTCTGTAAAATTTACAATACATTTTGCGATTAAATTCCGCCGAATGAGCCCACGACCGGGCTTCACGGTGGCAGAGGGGTTAGTGCATCTGCCTCACAATATGAAGGTCCTGAGTAGTCTTGGGTTCAATCCCGGGCTCGGGATCTTTCTGTGTGGAGTTTGCATGTTCTCCCCGTGACTGCGTGGGTTCCCTCCGGGTACTCCGGCTTCCTCCCACCTCCAAAGACATGCACCTGGGGATAAATTGGCCCTAGTGTGTGGATGTGAGTGTGAATGTTGTCTGTCTATCTGTGTTGGCCCTGCGATGAGGTGGCGACTTGTCCAGGGTGTACCCCGCCTTCCGCCCGATTGTAGCTGAGATAGGCTCCAGCGCCCCCCGCGACCCCAAAGGGAATAAGCGGTAGAAAATGGATGGATGGATGGAGCCCACGACCCCGAAAGGGACAAGTGGTAAAAAAATGGACGGATGGATTGAGTTTTTTACCGTAAAATCAACTTTGGTACAGTTTTTTTTTTTCATATACCGTAAGACACTAAAACATTAAACAAACAAAAAAACATTAAAATAAGATTTTAGGGTAAAAAACAAACAAAAAACAGGCAGCTCTGTTGCTTGAATTTTACCGCTAAAAACAGTGGTATTGTTTTTATATTTTTTTATATACTGTAAAAAAACAACAACTCTGCTCTTACTGTAAAATTCTGTACCGAGCTGCCGGTTTTTAAAGTAAAATATAAATATTTTTTTGCAGCTTATGAACAAAAAAATATTGTTCATTATTTTATTTATTTACATGTGTGTATATATATATATATATATTTTTTTTTTTAATATATATATATTTTTTAATATATATATATATATATATATATATATATATACCGTATTTTCCGCACTATAAGGCGCACCGGATTATTAGCCGCACCTTCTATGAATTACATATTTCATAATTTTGTCCACCAATAAGCCGCCCCGGACTATAAGCCGCGCCTACGCTGCGCTAAAGTGAATGTCAAAAAAACGCTGCGCTAAAGTGAATGTCAAAAAAACAGTCAGATAGTTCAGTCAAACTTTAATAATATATTGAAAACCAGCGTTCTAACAACTCTGTCCCAAAATGTACGCAAATGTGCAATCACAAACATAGTAAAATTCAAAATGGTGTAGAGCAATAAATAGCAACATAATGTTGCTCGAACGTTAATGTCACAACACACAAAATAAACATAGCGCTCACCTTCTGAAGTTATTCTTCATTCGTAAATCCTTCGAATTCTTCGTCTTCGGTGTCCGAATTGAAAAGTTGCGCAAGCGTGGGATCCAAAAATGGCCGGCTCCGCCTCGTCGAAGTCATCGGATTCAGTGTCGCTGTTGTTGTGCAGCAGTTCTGTGAATCCTGCCTTCCGGAAAGCTCGGACCACAGTTGTGACCGAAACTATCTGCCCAGGCATTTACGATCCACTGGCAGATGTTGGCGTATGTCGTCCGAGGCTGTCTGCCCGTCTTAGTGAAGGTGTGTTCGCCTTCGGAGCTGTGTGAAAAAAGCCACCCGGCCTCTTCGCGTAAACTTCCCTTAACCACTCGCTCATCTTTTCTTCATCCATCCATCCCTTCGAGTTAGCTTTTATGATGACGCCGGCTGGAAAGGTCTCTTTTGGCAAGGTCTTCCTTTTGAATATCACCATGAGTGGAAGTTAGCATGGCAAGCTAGAACCACAGTGAAGGATGACTTCTCATTCCCTGTGGTGCGAATATTCACCGTACGTGCTCCCGTTCCACAGTGCGGTTACAGGAATATCAGTTGCTGTGAAATACGGTAGTAATCCGTGTGCGGATGGAGAGATTGCGTCTTTTTATGAACCGGATCCTTGTCCTTTGTAGGAGCCATTTTGTGGTCTTTACAGATGTAAACAGGAAATGAAACGTACGGTGATATCCGCGCGTTTTTTCTTCTTCTTCCGGGGGCGGGTGGTTGCTTAAAGCGCTTCCTGTTCTATGGGGGCGGGTGCTTTCCTTGGCGGTTGCTTGCGTAGAAGAAGAAGCGCTTCCTGTTCTACCGGGAAAAAAGATGGCGGCTGTTTACCGAAGTTGCGAGATCGAAACTTTATGAAAATTAATCGTAATAAAGCGCACCGGGTTATAAGGCGCACTGTTAGCTTTTGAGAAAATTTGTGGATTTTAGGTGCGCCTTATAGTGCGGAAAATACGGTACTTAAAATAATATATACATTTAAAAAAATAAATTATATATATAATTTTTTTTTTAAATATATATATTTTTATATATATATATATGTATGTATATATATATATATATATATATGTATATATATATATATATATATGTATATATATATATATATACACACACGTATATTCATATTCACTCATTGGTAAAGCGTCCCTCTGAGGGCAACCATGCAAAGTGGCCCTCAATGAAAACGAGTTTGACTAAGTAAAGTTGTTTATGTCATTCTATTGATTTTTTTATTTTATTAAAAAAATGTTGAACAATTTGTTTCCCATTCATATAACTCCAAAACATGGATCGAACCCTTTTAAATCACACCCTCTTTAAGACACGCTCCCTGTATGGAAGCCTGTTATGCCCCATTTCTGGAATCCAAATTTGGTTCCTGGTCTTATTACCAGCAGTTAATACAGAGTTTAAGCATTTCTTCCTCTCACGCGCACACACACACACACACACACACACACACACACACACACACACACACACACACACACACACACACATTCTTATATTTGTTACCTTCTTGAGACCATTAGAAAAATGCCTACCTCTTTAGGACCACCCTTTCTAGATATATCAAGATTTGTATTTACAACATTAAAAATATATACATACTATGCAAATATAAAAAAGCTTGGTGTGAAAAATGAGTTGAAATTTCACAAGAAAAAGGTAAATTTTACAAGAAAAACTTAGAATTTTGGCAGCATTATAATAAAAGTTGTAATTTTACTCAACGCAAGTCAAACTTTTACAAGAAAAACTGAACATGTGTGCAATATTATAAGTTTCAATTTTACTCAATAACAGTCGCAATTTTACAAGAAAAGCTTAACATTTTGGCAATTTTATTAAAAAGAGTCGTAATTTTACTCGACGAAAGTCACAATTTTATAAGAAAACGTTCAAAAGGGACGGCGTGGCGCAGTGGGAGAGTGGCCGCGCGCAATCCGAGGGTCCCTGGTTCAATCCCCACCTAGTACCAACCTCGTCATATCCGTTGTGTCCTGAGCAAGACACTTCACCCTTGCTCCTGATGGGTGCTGGTTAGCGCCTTGCATGGCAGCTCCCTCCATCAGTGTGTGAATGTGTGTGTGAATGGGTAAATGTGGAAGTAGTGTCAAAGCGCTTTGAGTACCTTGAAGGTAGAAAAGCGCTATACAAGTACAACCCATTTATCATTTATTTATAAATGTTGGCAATATTATAATAATAATCAGGATTTTACTCAAAAAATGTCACCGTTTTACAAGAACAACAAAAATTGGCAATATTGTGATAAAAGTCCGAATTTTATGACAAATGTCATAAAAAGTAATAATTTTACATTAAAAAGTAATAATTTTACGAGAAAATATTGCAATATTACAGAAACAGAAAGAATATGAGAAAGTGTTCCCAATTTTATAGGAAAACTTTCAGTTCAAAAAAATTTGGGGGGGAATTTTTTGTTTGTAATTGGTTTTTAATCTTCATTTACTTTGTTATTACAGTATGTCTCTATATACATATGTATTTTATTTTTTTTAATACATTTTGGCCAAAGGGGGCGCATTTCAATTTCTTACACACACTTGTTATTACATGTTTTGGCCAGAGGGGGAGCACTTCAAATGTTTACACATACTTGTTATTTCATATGTTGACCAGCACTTTTAAAACCGACAAAGTCAATTTGAAAAATACCTCCTTTTTGAGACCACCCTAATTTCACCACCAGGGGTGCAAATGAGACATTCTCTATTAAATGCAATGGTTTTCCATATTGGGACCATGATTTATGTCCTCACTTGTTCACCCGTCCTCATATGGAAGGTACTTTTCCTTGTTGATGTCTCAAGAAGGGTAGAAATATAAGAACACACACACATGCCAGTGGCCTGAGGTGGTGCAGACCTGCCCAAGAAAGTGGTCAAACAAGCTGGCAACTAACAGGGAAGGAATTGCGAGGCTAATTTTAAGATGTAGTGACCAATGAAGCAGAGTCATCAAACACACAACATCCTTTTTGCTATGTTCTTGTTATTGTTGTTACTCCGGACCCCAGGATACAGAGACAACAGGCGAAGTGCAAGTAAAAAACCCTTTAATTGGGAAAAGCACTGTTTTAAATAATCAATAATCAGAAATACTTTAATAATCCCCGAGGGGAAATTATGATTTTCGGCACAATCCCATTCAAGAGCAGACCAACATTACAGGGAGACAGAACAGGATCGCTGACGGGTTTGCCAACTTCATCCGTCTCTTCATCCGCATCTCCTCCAGTCTCTCCAAACGGACTCTGGTGTGGCAGAGACCCAGCAGCTGGTCTCCATGGCCAAAAGGCTCCCGGGAGGCGGATCCAGAAGTTTACAAAAAAAGCACCGCAGAAGTCATGAAAGTGCTACCCCTTGTCACACAGTCCCATAGGGTCCCCGACCAAAAGGCAAAAAAAAAAAACCACATGAAAACAAGAGGGGAACATCAGGAATACAAAAGGATGACACAAGACTACAAAGCTCCTGCCACCAGCAGCCACTACAGCGGCGCTACCTTAAAGAAAGTATTGCTTATAATTGTCTTGGACTTACTCAAAGTTCTGTCTCTGATGGCCTCCAGTGTAGCCAGCTGGATGCCCACCACTGATTCAGCCTTGTTAATGATCTTTTAATGAACTTAAGAGGCTTCCTGATTGGCAACCAGGGAGAGGTGAGGGGACCAGTGCTCAGACCAGAGGAGAAATAACAGCAAATTAAGGTGAACAGGAAGTGGAAACACAAATAAGAGCACTGGACAGGAAATCAAATAAACTAACAACTGTCATGAAAGACAAAGTTTATTGACTGATTTTGAAAACCCAATGTCAGTGGCAATTCCTTTCAACGTGGAAGGTTTGTTTTAAAATCAACTCAGCCTTGCTGGTTTCACTCATTCACTCATTAAAAAAAAAGAGAGAATTTCGGGTAAAGTAGGAATATTTTTGAAAATAGTAAAAAAAAACTTGGTCTGAATGAGTTGAAATGGTTGGTGTTGAAATTGTTCAAATCGGTCGAGAAATGCTGAAGTGGTAACATGTTAAATTTGAGAAATGGTATTACGGAATTCCTGGAATTTCGGGAAAACCAGGAATTTTTTCCAGTTCAAAAAACAACTTCGTTTTTCCTCCTGATTAAGAAGACTGTTTTGACGGTAGAAAGGTTGAAGTGGGTTGAAAAATATGGAAGGAGTAGTCGCCAGAAAAACAGGTTGAAATAGGGCTTTGGAAAACCAGGAATTCTGGAAAATCCTGGAATTTGTCAAGGGAAAGCGCGCCATTCCCGAATAGGCTGAACAGTTTGAAGTTGGAACGGTTTTAATCGGATGAAAAATGTTGGAATTGTGGAACTTTGAAGAATGTCCCATTAGGAATTTTCCAAAAAATTAAAAATTTCAGGTAAAGCAAGAATATTTTTGAAAATGGTAAAAAACTTGAATGGTCTGAATAAGTTGAAATGGTTGGTGTTGACATTTTTCAAATCGGTCGAGAAATGTTGAAGTTGTAACATGTTAATTTGAGAAATGGTATTATGGAATTCCTGGAATTTCAGGAAAACCGGGAATTTTTCCAGTTCAAAAAAACAACTTTGTTTTTCGTCCTGATTAAGAAGAATGTTTTGACGGTAGAAAGGTTGAAGTGGTTTGAAAAATATGGAAGGAGTAGTCGCCAGAAAAAAGAGTGGAAATAGGGCTTTGGAAAACTAGGAATTCTGGGAAATCATGGACTTTTTTTTGACTTGGAAAAAGGATAGTTTAAATTTCCAGGTATGTGTTGAAGATGGAATTGTATGAATAGGTTGAAAAAATTGGAAACGGTGACAGTTTGAAAAATGGCCAATTCGGGAATTCTAGGAAATCTGGGAATTTTTGGAATTTGTCAAGGGAAAGCGCGCCATTCCCGAATAGGCTGAACAGTTTGAATCGGATGAAACATGTGGGGATTGTGGAACTTTGAATGTCCCGTTGGGAATTTTCAAGAAAATTGGGAATTTCGGGTAAAGCAAGAATATTTTTGAAAATAGTAAAAAACTTGAATGGTCTGAATGAGTTGAAATGGTTGGTGTTGAAATTGTTCAAATCGGTCGAGAAATGTTGAAGTAGTAACATGTTAAATTGAGAAGTGGTATTACGGAATTCCTGGAATTTTGGGAAAACCGGGAATTTTTCCAGTTCAAAAAACAACTTTGTTTTTCGTCCTGATTAAGAAGAATGTTTTGACGGTAGAACGTTTGAAGTGGGTTGAAAAATATGGAAGGAGTAGTCGCCAGAAAAAAGGGTGGAAATAGGGCTTTGGGAAACCAGGAATTCTAGAAAATCATGGAATTGTTTTTAAACTTGGAAAAAGGGTAGTTTAAATTTCCAGATTGGAATGTGTTGAAGGTGGAATGGTATGAATAGGTTGAAAATGTGGACAATGGTGACAGTTTGAAAAATGGCCAATTTGGGAAATCTGGGCATTTATGGAATTTGTCAAGGAAAAGCACACCATTCCCGAATAGGCTGAACAGTTTGAAGTTGGAACGATTTGAATCGGATGAAAAATGTGGGAATTGTGGAACTTTGAAGAATGTCCCATTGGGAATTTCGGGTAAAGCAAGAATATTTTTGAATATAGTAAAAAACTTGAATGGTCTGAATAAGTTGAAATGGTTGGTGTTGAAATTTTTCCAATTGGTCGAGATGGTATTACGGAATTCCTGAAATTTCGGGAAAACCGGGAATTCTTCCAGTTCAAAAAAAAACTTTGTTTTTTGTCCTGATTAAGAAAAATGTTTTGACGGTAGAAAGGTTGAAGTGGGTTGACAAATATGGAAGGAGTAGTCGTCAGAAAAAAAGGGTGGAAATAGGGCTTTGGAAAACCAGGATTTCTGGAAAATCATGGAATTTTTTTTAACTGGAAAAAGGGTAGTTTAAATTTCCAGGTTGGAATGTGTTGAAGGTGGAATGGTATGAATAGGTTGAAAATGTGGACAATGGTGACAGTTTGAAAAATGGCTAATTCGGGACTTCCGGGAAATCTGGGAATTTTTGGAATTTGTCAAGGGAAAGCGCGCCATTCCCGAATAGGCTGAACAGTTTGAAGTTGGAACGGTTTGAATCGGATGAAAAATGTGGGAATTGTCGAACTTTGAAGAAAGTCCCATTGGGAATTTTCAAAAAAATTGGGAATTTCGGGTAAAGCAAGAATATTTTTGAATATAGTAAAAAACTTGAATGGTCTGAATGAGTTGAAATGGTTGGTGTTGACATTTTTCCAATCGGTCGATAAATGTTGAAGTAGTAACATGTTGAATTGCGAAATGGTATTACAGAATTCCAGGAAAACCGGGAATTTTTCCAGTTCAAAAAACAACTTTGATTAAGAGGAATGTTTTGACGGTACAAAAGTTGAAGTGGGTTGAAAAATATGGAAGGAGTAGTCGCCAGAAAAAAGGGTGGAAATAGGGCTTTGGAAAACCAGGAATTCTGGAAAATCCTGGAATTTTTTTTATCTTGGAAAAAATTGTTTTAATTTCCAGGTTGGTGGAATGTGTTGAAGGTGCAATGGTATGAATAGGTTGAAAAATCTGGACAATGGTGACCGTTTGAAAAATGGCCAATTTGGAAAATCTGGGAATTTTTGGAATTTGTCAAGGGAAAGCGCACCATTCCCTAATAGGCTGAACAGTTTGAAGTTGGAACAGTTTGAATCGGATGAAAAATGTGGGAATTGTGGAACTTTGAAGAATGTCCCATTGGGAATTTCGGGTAAAGCAAGAATATTTTTGAAAATAGTAAAAAACTTGAATGATCTGAATGAGTTGAAATGGTTGGTGTTGACATTTTTCCAATTGGTCGAGATGGTATTACGGAGTTCCTGGAATTTCAGGAAAACCGGGAATTTTTCCAGTTCAAAAAACAACTTTGTTTTTCGTCCTGAATAAGAGGAATATTTTGATGGTAAAACAGTTGAAGTGGGTTGAAAAATATGGAAAGAGTAGTCGCCAGAAAAAAGGGTGAAAATAGGGCTTTGGAAAACCAGGAATTCTGGAAAATCCTGGAATTTTTTTTAACTTGGAAAAAAGGGTAATTTGAATTTCCAGGTTGGTGGAATGTGTTGAAGGTGCAATGGTATGAATAGGTTAAAAAATGTGGACAATGGTGACAGTTTGAAAAATGGCCAATTTGGGAAATCTGGGAATTTTTGGAATTTGTCAAGGAAAAGCGCACCATTCCCAAATATGCTGAACAGTTTGAAGTTGGAACGGTTTGAATCGGATGAAAAATGTGGAAGGTAGAGCGCGCCAAAATCTGGAGAAGAAGAAGTCGAGGAATAATAATAAATAGATTAATTTTGGTGTAGAAAAGCATATGTGTGAATGCTTTGGAGGATTCACACAATAATAGCAATAATAGTCCATTGGCTGTAATGGCTGCTCCGGGGCCAGCTTCTGGACGACCCACATCGTGTGAGCTGGCGTGAAAGAAAAGTGGGATTCCCATGCTGTGACAAGTCATTACTGAGGCAGCGAGCTGGCCTGGCTGGATGGATGTGGGCGATGTTCTCGCTCCGACCAGGGTTGACCTGACTAGACGACCACAAGCACTTGGCACCGGCTCTGCTTCAATTTTTTTATTTTTTTATTTTTTTCCGAGGACTGCCATGTTCTGTGCTCCATTTGGGCTTTCTTGAGCCGTCCCAAACAAAACCACAAAAGTAGAGGGGTTGATGCAATGAGGTTGCCGAGCAGCTCTTACCCAGCCGCAGAGCAGTGAGGTCATCCACTGCGTGCTCCGACCTACCACTTGGCAGCAGGCATGGGAACTGCCTTTCAATGGCTCTCAGCAGCCGTACCACTCTTTCTTCTTCCCCCTTTTTTTTTTTTGTCCGGAGTGTCCGGCAAGTCCTCGCACCTCATCATCCGCAAAACTCTGGCTTGTTAAGAGGGAGGCGAGGGGAACATGTGGTATCGATATCAGCGGCGGACTGTATATGACTCATCATTCAATCTATCAGGATCGTCATGGCTGCACACTGAAGTAGCGTTCCCACACGACGTAAATCTTTGCATCTTGTTGGCGTCACATCAACTCTTCCATAGACGCGGGGTTGCGTGTCACAAACTCTCTGCGTCACTACATCTATCACGTACTATGGATTTACTGTATATTGTTTGGAGCTTCTCATAGAGACCCGAATAAACTGGAGCCTTTTAAGTCGAAATATTTTATCCACTAAAAAAAAACATGGCCCACATCTTTGTGAGCATCTAAAAAAGCAGGGGCGTCCAAACCTTTTCCACTGAAAAATTAAAGCATGCGGGCACCATTTTGACATTTTAAATGTTTTAAACCAGGGGTGTCAAACTCAAATACAGAGTGGGCCAAAATTTAAAACTGAACAAAGGTTGAACAAATTAACCTTTTAATAGGGACCCAAACAAGTTTTGCATTGAATATTGAACAAGCAAGGCTTATATAACTTTATAGTGACATGCAAAATCGAGTTTCAAATAATAATAATAATAATAATAAAATATCAATGGCATATCAAATAAAATGTAAATAAAAATTTAATGCCTCTTTTCTATTTGCAGCCTTCTGAGGTAAATATCAACATAAACTTTTTCCACAGGCTAATAATACATTTGAAAATGAAATAACAATGAATGAATCAGACATTCAAGCCTTGAAGTAGCAAGAGAAAGTGCATGAATAAAATGTTAACTATTGCTCAGTTTGCTACACGGATTTGCTTTAACACTGAATATGGAACAAGCAACGCTTATATAACTTAGTAGTGCAAACTCAACTTTCATAAAACAAACGAAAAAACATCAATGGTATATTAAATACAATTTAAATAAAAAATGGAATGCCTCTTTTCTATTTGCAGCCTTCTGAGGTAAATATCAACATTAACTTGGTGGGCGGGGTTGGGGGGGCGGGGTTTGGTGGTAGCGGGGGTGTATATTGTAGCGTCCCGGAAGAGTTAGTGCTGCAAGGGGTTCTGGGTATTTGTTCTGTTGTGTTTTATGTTGTGTTACGGTGCGGATGTTCTCCCGAAATGTGTTTGTCATTCTTGTTTGGTGTGGGTTCACAGTGTGGCGCATATTTGTAACAGTGTTAAAGTTGTTTATACGGCCAACCTCAGTGTGACCTGTATGGCTGTTGACCAAGTATGCGTGCATTCACTTGTGTGTGTGTGTGTGTGAAAAGACGCATATATTATGTGACTGTGCCGGCACGCTGATTGTATGGAGAAAAAACGGACGTGACGACAGTTTGTAGAGGACGTTGCGGGCCAGCTCTAATGTTAATTTGATGTTCCCTCAAGGGCCAAATGAAATTACACGGCGGGCCAAATTTGGCCCGCGGGCCAGAGTTTGACACCCATGTCTTAAACCAATACAATTGATGTTTTAATCCTTGGAACGCCTCCTAGTTTTGGGGAATGTAAACGGTACCCAAAAGTGTCTGTCATAAAAACATTAGAAATAAGTCATACATTAATATATATATATATTTTTTTTTTTTCATTCAACGATTAAATGTCTATGGATCAACTGTAGATGTGCCAATATGAAGTTTTTTTTTAATACATGTTTTTTTTTTTATGTTTTAAGCCCTTTTTGTCAAAACCCTGGTTTTTATGGCAAAAACACAAAATATGTAATATTTACCCCCTAAAAAGTGGAATATTTAATGTAAAGTAATTGGAGCCTTAAATAGATTGATTTTAATGTATTATTATTTTTTGAGCATTGACATTTTTTTTTTTTTTTTTTTAAATCCCACTAAAATTATTGGGGATCCAAAGGGCATCACACATTAAAGTATTAAAAATAAGTCTAGTTTTATTTTTTTCAAGGCTTAGGTCCCTAGATAAAATTTAGATCTATCCGTTGATTATAAGAAATTATTTTTTTAATGTTTTTTTTTGTTTTTTTCATGCCTTTTTGTCAGAGAAAACTCAGTCTTTTATACAGCAAACACACAAAATATGCAATATTTTCCCCAAAAAAATATTTAAAAGTGCAATATTTCATGTGAAGTAAGAGAAGCTTTGAATTGGTCAATAATTAATAACATTGATTTTGATTCATTACTAGTTTTTGAGCAATGGAATTTTCAGAAGGGGGAAAAAACAGCCTGCATGGAAGCTTTGTGTTATTAGAGTCAACATTGCAACTTTTTCCCGTTACATTTCAACTGTTTGCTGTTTTATTCCACTTTTTGTTTTTTAAACATTTTCAAAATAGTACTTTTAGAATGTGCTGTGGGCCGCAAATGCACTTTGGACACATCTGATCCCAAAAATTCACTTAACAACATTTCTTTGACTTTGTTGTGTTTTTTTTAATGACAACTCCACACAGGAGTACCAGTGAGAGCAAAAAGGAAAGAAAAAATCTGACGATGACCAAAAATTCAAGAAATTGAGGTTATCACGTCATAGAAGAGGATGCAAAGATGAAGAGCTACACAATGGGCCTGATCTACTAAAATCCAAAGAACAAGTGCTAATCAGCATATGCAAACTAAAAAATTATGTTTACTATTAGCCTGATCTACCAAGACTGTGTCTAAAAGTTCAAAAGTGGTGCGGACCGCCCTATATAAAACACATCTTTGCATGTATAATGGATGTCACCATGGATACACTCATTTACCTACACATTTATGGCATTATAAAGTCCAACCTGTGTCGTTTCATCATGTTGTTGACATGCAGCACACAAAAATAATATGTATCACATTTTGTAGGCTATATTGAAGTGTGATCGAGACAACACTAAGCCATTTTTTAAAAACAGATAAAAGACATGACACTAAACTAAAATCATTTCCAGAGTTGGTCATTGTAGAAGTTGCCTTCCCGTGGGTCCTCCAGACCACCAAGCATTGCCATGCGAGCCCGTTTCATGGTTATAATACAGTTTTATTGTCTCAATGTCCACGGTTTGCTTTTCAGCAATTGTCTTTTTGTCTCTCTATCAGACTCGCTTTCGCTCTCCCTCCAGCTCCAACAACGTTTCTCCTCCCGGTTGCTGCTTATACAGAGCGACAGGTGATTAGATAACAAGGCCCAGGTGGGCCATCTACGCAGACTTCGAGGCCGGTCCTGGCACACCCCGCTTTGCTGTAGGCCTGCAGGCCACGCCCCCCTCCACAGTCATCTTACCTTAAAAAAGTAATTAGTTACAGTTAAAAAAATTACTTCCCTAAAAGTATTAGTTTGTAACTCAGTTACATCTTATTTGCTATTACGTTCGATAACATCTTCAATGTCAAATATGTTTATATTAGCTGATTGAAGAATAAAAACAATACATGCAATATTTCAGAACATTTGGCATTCATGAAATAAAAATGTATAAAAAATTAATATTATAATATTATAACATAATATTATATTAATATTCCGTCAAGTAATAACTTTAAATACTGAAAGTACAAAATTCAATACGGTTCTAAAAATGTAAAATTAGGTACAAATATTTTAGTGCAATTCTATGCACCTGTACACCAAAACACAGCCTGACAGAACTTTAGATAAAGCTGTTACCAAGTTGTGGGCAATTAAATGACATGCATTCAAGTAAAGCTTTTAAGTATGTTCCTGGATGATATTCTGAGAGTAAAATTGCATTTGTGTAAAAATATTAGGGTCTTTTCTTAAGCTAATTTAAATTATGTGATAAATCAAATTCCAAAATGTGAAGTGGCAGCATTTGGTCTTGGGGTTGTGTTAGCAGCATGTTGGCATGTGTTGACGTGCGTGGCGGTTCCAATTGCTTGAGGAAGACGTGGATAAACGTTTTTTTTCCTGGACATAGCGTGCATGTTACGTAAACATTTTTGCCTTTTTAGTTTCAATGAGTCAAAAATAGTGCCGGTACTTCCAGTTTGAGAACGCTATTTTTGAATTTCCCCGGCTACGGCTAGTTGTGTATATCCCGGTCTTGTGGTGTGTCAGTTAGGGTTGTATGGTATGCCGGTATTAGTATAGTACCGTCATACTAATGAATCATATTCGGTACTATACCGCCTCTGAAAAGTACGGGTTCGCCACCCCCCGTCTATTCATTCATTAATACATACATACATACATAGGCGCACACATTGGTACTTATTAGACATATTATCGGCCGATAAATGCTTTAAAATGTAATATTGGAAATTATCGGTATCAGTTTCAAAATTATCGGCATCTGTTTCAAAAAGTAAAATGTATGACTTCTTAAAACGCCGCTGTGTACACGGACGTAGGGAGAAGTACAGAGCGCCAATAAACCTTAAAGGCCCTGCCTTTGCGTGCCGGCCCAGTCACATAATATCTACGGCATTTAACACACACAATTGAATTCAAGGCATACTTTGTCAACAGCCATACAGGTCACAGTGAGGGTGGCAGTATAAACAACTTTAACACCGTTACAAATATGCGCCACACTGTGAACCCACACCAAACAAGAATGACAAACACATTTCGGGAGAACATCCGCACCGTAACACAACATAAACACAACAGAACAAATACCCAGAACCCCTTGCAGCACTAACTCTTCCGGGACCCTACAATATACACCCCCCGCCCACCTTCAACCTCCTCATGCTCTCTCAGAGAGAGCATGTCCCAAATTCCAAGCTGCGGTTTTGAGGCATGTTAAAAAAAAATGCACTTTGTGATTTCAATAATAAATATGGCAGTGCCATGTTGGCATTTTTTTCCATAACTTGAGTTGATTTATTTTGGAAAACCTTGTTACATTGTTTAATGCATCCAGCAGGGCATCACGACAAAATTAGGCATATAATAATGTGTTAATTCCACGACTGTATATATCGGTATCGGTAATTAAGAGTTGGACAATATCGGAATATCGGATATCGGCAAAAAAGCCATTATCGGACATCTCTAGTACTTACCCACATACATACAGAAATACAATACACATACACACTCACGGTACATACATCCACACGCACATTCACTGTACAAACATTTACACATACTGTACATATGCAAGGACATATACATACAAACACTCATGCATACAATCACGTTTCATCAAACATATATTAACGTTATTCCCCTAGGGGAAACTGGGTAAAACAGCACATTGACAAAGCTTAACCTATTGTTACTATAATAATCTACAAGGTTAAGACAGTTCGCTTCTCTTTCTTCCCCTCCATTCATCTGCTTTCTTTGGTAATTCAAGTTATCATCACATATGTATTGTTACATTTGAAACACTTGTATTGTTGATAATAGAGATTATTATTATTATTATTCAATATCAATAGTGCTATTTCTATTGGTAACTATATTGCTCCATTTGTAGTGTAATAATGTTCATTGTCATTTCTGTATTATTATTTACTTCACTAACTGCTTCTTTGCTGTCACTTTTCCTATCATATTTGTACATATCCTATTTGCTGATACTGTTCTGTTGTTGTTATTGTAGTGTTTATAGTTGTTGTCTCTCTGTCTTATCCCCCTCTCGTCCCCGCACTTCCCCCCTCTGTCGTCCTTTTTTTCTCTTTCTATCCCATCCTACTCCGGTTTGTGCCAAATAATATAAATCAATTTAATAAAGTCAAATACAAATTAGGCAACAATACGAAAAATTATTTGGTATGATGTAATGTTTGCAAAAGTTGCATGGAATAGTTAATAAACCTGGCTTTGTACAAACGTTGCTGTGCTATACATGAGGAGACTTGCTCAGCCTGGGACCATAAAATTGCTCCTCTGTCGTACTTCAGACACAAAGGTGCCAGCATTGTTTCTATGATGCTAAATCTTCCCAGGCTTGGATTCTGTATTATACAGTGGAGGGGGGGGAGAACTTCCTGCATCAAATGGGTTCATGTTTCTGTCTTAAACAAACAGAGCCTTGTGTCTGTGCAAGGTACCTGTCCCAAAGCCAGGAGTGCCCTTGTTCTTGTTGGCTTTGGTAGGCACAGTTCACAGGGAGGGCAGGCTTATGTAGATGAAGAACTACTCCATGTGCCATCCACAAATATATATACACACTGAATATTAACATCATTTGTACGGAAAGGGTTTTATCTAAAATAGGGCTGTTAAAATGTTAATCGGAAAGGAGGTGCAAAAATAATCATTTAGTGGTCATGGTGTGATTTATCAAGACTGAAACTGATCTGCTACTACTTTTTACATCTATATTTAATCAAATTAATCCATCTTGATTAATCTGATTAAAATTAACAACTCAATTAACCCATCTGCAGTGCAGATTTATTAAAAAACGCATTTTGGCAGTTTGTCAAGGTCGCGTTGCCAAGGGCATTCAGCAGAATTGTATTTGGAACCCCCACTTCCACTCGTTACAACATTTCGTCACACTTATTTTTATTTGTGTGAAAATATATATATATTTTTAAATGTTTTTATCCTACTAGTGGCTTGTAAAAAGACCATTACCAGGAAATGGATACTACAGGGCCCAAGTTATGGATAGAAATCACAATGGGCATTTAGAAAATGGAGAAGATAACTGATTTTATTAATTATAAATTGGAGAAATGTACTTTATACTGGGAAAACTGGGTCAACTATGTCACGCCCCATAAGCCTGATTTTATTTTCTCGAATTAGTGATTGCACTGTTTAAAAAAAGATTACTCCCTATATGGCTATAAAATTATATTTTTTTAATTTACTCTCTGTATATATTCTTTTTTTTTAAATTATTATTATTCTAATTTGTTTTATTGATTTATTTGTTAATATTATTATTACTCTGGTTTGTTTTGTTTTTTTGTTTTTTTGCTGTTTCTCTTTTTTGGGGAAGTCGGGGTGGCATCGTTGGGATATAAACAAAAAAATATTGGAGAAAATAACGGCTTTTATTAATTATAAAATGGAGAAATTTACGTCATACTGGGAAAACTGGGTCAATTATGTCACACCCCATAAGCCTGATTTTATTTTCTCGAATTAGTGATTGTACTGTTTAAAAGAGATTACTCCCTATATGGCTATATATTTTTTTTCTTTATTTACTATCAGTTTATATTCTTCTTCTTTTTAAATTATTATTATTATAATTAGTTTTATCGATTTATTTGTTAATATTATTTTTACTCTGGTTTGTTTTTGTTTTTTGCTGTTTTTCTCGTTTTTTGGGAGGGGTGGCATCGTTGGAATACAAACAAAAAAAATATTTGGACATTTAAGACAGACAATAGATGTACGATGTATGCAAATATGATGTAATGGATAGCAATGTCTGATGCTGGATGTAAAAATAAATAAATAAATACAAATATTTTAATCAAATTGGAATTTAATGATGTAATGATATAATAATTTATATAATAATGCATGTGGTATACTAAAACACATTTTTAGGAAATAAAATGTTCAACAATTTTTTTTTTGTGTGCAAAAATAAAAACATTATAGTAATTTAAACATAACACAGCCGACATCTAATTGTTAGCCGCTAGGTACTAACAGTTTTTAACTATTTAGAATGCACAGACGTGCATGTGTTAATGTCTCAAAAAGTGAATTTTTTTTAAGTCTATATATATATATATATTTATACCGTCTTTCTTAAGTCTCTGCTCGTGTAAAATGAAACATGATTTTTAGGCCTGTACCATAAATTAAAAAATATATTACATGTATTAGTGGTGAATCAAAACTAACCCACGCAACCTTGTGATTATTCTGATTAGAATGGTAAATCTTTTGACAGCTCCAATAAATAAAAAAATACAATGAGATATTAGTTGTTGTCTGCGTGTGTAAGACTGTTATTAGTGTGGAATTTTATTAATAAGTACTGTAATCCTTCATTATCAGTCTGTCATCAATCCGAGCCGTGCTATTGCAACATAGTTGGTTTCCAACTGCTAATGTTCTGCTTGTAGAAGAAGATATTTGCCATCAGTTTTTTTTGTAACTCAACATATTACAGTTTTTGGCAAACCATGTTGGGTCAAGTTGCCTATCCTTACATTCTGAGTGTTCATGTTTTCATTGAACCAGCAATGAAAGCACAACATTGTAGAAAATGCGCACACATGTCTCTGTTCTGGCTGCTCAGCTGGTAATATTAACGGAAGATTATACAAGTATGTAAGCCAACTTAAAAACACATTCATCTTAGATATTTGTACACATTTGGCAGTTTAAATATATTAATTTGATAGTTTGTTGTTAACCACAGCTGTTGTCAGGAACTCGCATGGCGGTAATTGGCGTGACCCCAGGATACAGAGACAGGAAGTGACACGCAGGTATAAGGCCATGAATATTAGTCACGTTAAACCAGGGTTTTTCAACCACTAGTGTGCCGTGAGATATTGTCTGGTGTGCCGTGGGAAATTATGCAACTGCACCTAATTGGTCCAAAAAATATTATTTGCAATTCAATAATTACAATCTGCAAATCATGTGCTGTTGTCTAGTGTCTGTGCTGTATAGAGTTCGGCAGGGTAACAATGTAATACTCCATATCAGTAGGTGGCAGCAGGTAGTTCATTGCTTTGTAGAAGTCGGAACACGTCGAGGATGGTTTGTCGTGATTTCGATATGCAGAGCACAGCGGGAGACAGTGTGCAGGTAAAAAGGTATGTTACGCTTAAACCAAAAATGAACAAAAGGCAAGTCCTGCTAGGAAAAGGCACTGACGCATAGGGATGGCTATGCAAAACAAAAGTAAAACTGAACTGGCTACAAAGTAAACAAAAATAAAATGCTGGACGACAGCAAAGACTTACAGCGTGTGTCCGTACATGTCATGCCAATCAACAAAGTCCCCGCAAAGAAGGATAGCGCGCGCACAACTGAAATAGTCTTGTTTGCCAATACAAAGCAGGTCAGGCAATAGCACTCAAAGGAAGGCGTGAAGCTGCTACAGGAAAACACCAACACAAGCGTAAAACAACTTGCACTGAGCCTAGTCTATAGAATCCGCTACACCTCCCTGATACCGAAGTACATGTCAAACTAATTCCTTAACGTAAATGACCGCCATAACCACAACACCAGGGGGAGCTCCACAAACCACTTCAAACCCAGATTCCGATCTAACAAAGGTCTTAACTCATTCTCCTTCTATGCCACATCAATATGGAATGCACTCCCAACAGGTGTAAAAGAAAGTGCATCTCTATCCTCGTTCAAAACCGCACTACAAGAACACCTCCAGGCAACTACAACCCTAGACTAACCCCCTCCCCCCCACCACATCCCACCTCCCTGGATTGTAAATAATGTAAATAATTAAATGTATATACTCTGATTATTAACTTGTGTGATGACTGTGTTATGATGATAGCAAATATCTGTATCATGAATTGATTAACGTGGACCCCGACTTAAACAAGTTGAAAAACTTATTCGGGTGTTACCATTTAGTGGTCAATTGTACGGAATATGTACTGCACTGTGCAATCTATTAATAAGAGTTTCAATCAATCAATCAAAAGAGCCACCAAAATAACAGCGCAAGACAGGAACTAAAGCACTACACACAGGAAAACAACAAACTCAAAAAAAAAAAAAAAGACAACCTGGTGGAGTTTATTTTTTTAACGTTTCTGCTGGTGGTGTGCCTCCACATTTTTTCAAGGAAAAAAATGTGCCTTGGCTCAAAAAAAGGTTGAAAAACACTGCGATAGACAAACGAACCAGTGTCGCAAGAACGGTGACACTGAAAGATAAAATCTCCTGATTAGTGATCCGAGGCAGGTTAACCTAATCAAGATCTCTAAAACAGTGGTGAAGTGCAAGACATAACCAAAACAGGAAGTGGAACAAAAATAAGGGCGCTGAACAGGAATAAAACACTAAACGCAGGAAAACAACACAAACACTGTCGGATCATGACAGGGTTTGATTGATTGATTGATTGCTTGAAACTTTTATTAGTAGATTGCACAGTACAGTACCGGTACATATTCCGTACAATTGACCACTAAATGGTAACACCCGAATAAGTTTTTCAACTTGTTTAAGTCGGGGTCCATGTTAATCAATTCATGGGATCTCTCTAAATAGCAACATTTGGATGTGTAAAAACAGGTGAAGGTTTGTGTATTTCCCAACTATTTGGCTCTATAGCATCACCTCACCATTGTCGCAATGTTATTTTTAGCCGCCGTCATGTTACTACACACACGTGAGCTGTCACTGTGATGACACGTATAGTTTAGTATGCGTCTGGTCGTCACACTCATGCATTGCACACAGCTGAGTGGAAAACATGCTCATTTTTGGTTTTAATTCACAAAATGTCCATCATTGTGCTCGGTGGTGTCGCTGTCATACCCCGCTATGAAAGGGACATATTTTCGGGAACACCTGCCAATATGACGCAGTGCTTTTTGTCAATTGGAATGTGAGCAGCGAGTGCTTGTGGCAGGATTTTGCACCTTATGCTGGATTTATACTACAAGTAGTGTTGTCCCGATACCAACATTATTTTCATACTTTTCGGTACTTTTTTAAATAAAGGGGACCACAAAAAATTGCATTATTGGCTTTACTTTAACTAAAAATCTTAAAGTACATTAAACATGTTTCTTATTGCAAGTTTGTCCTTAAATAAAATAGTGAACATACAAGACAACTTGTCTTTTATTAGTAAGTAAGCTAACAAAGGCTCCTAATTTTGTCTGCTGACATATGCAGTAACATCATACTTGCCAACCTTGAGACCTCCGATTTCGGGAGGTGGGGCCGGGGTGGGGCGGGGGCGTGGTTAAGAATTCACCAAGTCAAGTATTTCATATATATATATAAAATAAATACTTGACTTTCAGTGAATTCTAGATATATATATAAAGAGAAATACTTTAATTTCAGTGTTCATTTATTTACACATTACACACACACAACACTCATCTACTCATTGTTGAGTTAAGGGTTGAATTGTCCATCCTTGTTCTATTCTGTCTCTATTTTTCTAACCATGCTGAACACCCTCTCTGATGATGCATTCTACTTCGTCTCCTTGTTGTGTGTGCAGTTGTGCACCGCACTCTCTAAAAGCCCTAGATGTTATTGTCACATATGCATGTACAGTAGATGGCAGTATTGTCTTGTTTAAGAGTGTCACAACATTGCTGTTTACAGCAGATGAACTGCTTTACGGTAGACGAAAATGTGACTGCTGTTGTTGTGTGTTGTTACCGTGCTGGGAGGACGTTAATGAATCTGCCTAACAATAAACCCACATAAGAAACCAAGAACTCGCCCTCGATCATTCTACAGTTATAACGTGATTGGGCAGGCACGCTGTTTATATTGTGGGAAAGCGGACGTGAAAACAGGCTGTCGACACGTCACTCAGGTCCGCATGGAGCTGGAGGGGGCGTGGCCTCCAGCTCCGCCTGAATTTCGGGAGATTTTCGGCAGAAAATTTGTCCCGGGAGGTTTTCGGGAAAGGCGCTGAATTTCGGGAGTCTCCCGGAAAATCCGGGAGGGTTGGCAAGTATGAGTAACATATCGTGTCATTTTCCATTCTATTATTTTGTCAAAATTATTAAGGACAAGTGGTAGAAAATGAATTAATCTACCGTATTTTTCGGACTATAAGTCGCAGTTTTTTTTCATAGTTTGGCCGGGGGTGCAACTTGTACTCAGGAGCGACTTATGTGTGAAATGATTAACACATTAGCGTAAAATATCAATTAATATTATTTAGCTCATTCACGTAAGAGACTAGACGTATAAGATTCATGGGATTTAGCGATTAGGAGTGACAGATTGTTTGGTAAACGTATAGCATGTTCTATAAGTTATAGTTATTTGAATGACTCTTACCATAATATGTTACGTTAACATACCAGGCACGTTCTCAGTTGGTTATTTATGCGTCATATAACGTACACTTATTCAGCCTGTTGTTCACTATTCTTTATTTATTTTAAATTGCCTTTCAAATGTCTATTCTTGGTGTTGGCTTTTATCAAATAAATTTCCCCCAAAAAATGCGACTTATACTCCAGTGCGACTTATATGTTTTTTTCCTTCTTTATTATGCATTTTCGGCCGGTGCGACTTATACTCCGGAGCGACTTGTACTCCGAAAAATACGGTACTTGTTCATTTACTGTTAATATCTGCTTACCTTCTCTTTTAACATGTTCTATCTACACTTCTGATAAAATGTAATATCGGTAATCACTTATTCTTCTGTTGTTTGGATGCTCTACATTAGTTTTGGATGATACCACAAATTTGGGTATCAATCCGATACCAAGTCGTTACAGGATCATACATTGGTCATATTCAAAGTCCTCATGTGTCCAGGTCCATATGTCCTGAGTTTATAAACATAATACACATTTTAAAAAAACGAAAGAAGATGTTGTGATGCCCAAAAAAATCATAATTAATGTAGTATTGACCAGATACGCTATTGTACTTGGTATCATTACAGTGGATGTCAGGTGTAGATCCACCAATGGCGTTTGTTTACATTTTGACGCCGGTGAGCTACGATGTGTAGTGAAGCATGTTTGGCTATTCCTCGTCCTACAGGGATGATACTTGTCAGAAACGTATTTTATTTGTCGCCATGGAGGTGAGGATTAGTGATTTAGAAGTAGCTAAAACACTGCCGACTGGGTCAGGACGTTAACCGCTAGCTAGCTAGCCATGTCTTAAAGCAGTGGTCCCCAACCACCGGGCCGCGATGTGTTTTTTATGTTTTAATGAAAAATAAAAAATTAAAAATTTTTTAAATTTTTTGTGCGGACCGGTGATTAAAAAAATAAAATTTTATTTTTATTTTTTTATTAAATCAACATAAAAAACACAATATATACATTATATATCAATAGTCTGCAGGGATACAGTCCGTAAGCACACATGATTGTATTTCTTTATGACAAAAATAAATAAATATAAAAAAATTTCAAACGTTGACCAGCTACAGCTACAAAAAGGTTGGGGACCACTGTCTTAAAGCACCTCTTCCTGAGTGCGTTTCAGTGTTCACCTTTATCGTTAGTTTTTAAGACAAAATGCGTCCGTTCTCCCTTTTCTGTCTACACACTGTGTCTGCTTGTAAGTACTCCGTGATGGTGCGCTGCCGAACATGCTCCTTTGCTCGTAAACCAGCAATGACCCGATTCATTAGTATCGTGGTACTATACTAATACTGGTATATCGTACAACCCGAACTACAAGAAACCATTGCTGTCACTTGTGCATCAAAAAGCAACACAACGCTGGAAAACGACACACCACTTATCGGATCAAGGCACCACATTGCAGTTGGACATGATCCAATCTCGTAAAGCCATTTCACAATGGCAACCGACTGATATTTGCCAAAGGCCATGATGCAACTTGTGATTTCTTGTAAACCAGGAAACATCCAGACTGGTTCGACCTGTCTGAGAGTCCTTGAAATATCATAAGCATGTACTTGCTTGGCACAACAATCAGGCATCAAAAAAAAAAAAAAAGTCCCTTCAGAGGCCCCTGGTCCGACCTGCACCACGTCAAGAGTGACATGTTTGTACCCACAAAAGCCAAAAGGAAGGGTGCCCTCCCTCGTCCCCTCCCTGTTGCGTTTGAGCGCTAATCCGGCGTTGCATAATTTGTGACATCCCTCGCCTCAAAAGCATTAAATGCATGCGCATTTAAAAAAAGTTTGCATGTCAAAAGTGACCGTCAATTTTACTGGACCGCCCCTTTCATTGGGCTTGCCGCTTGTTACTCCCTGGGCAAATGTATTTCTTCTTGAGTTGTTTCTTTTACGAGACCAGAGGCCACTAATCAGAACATTTGAGTCATGCAGAACACAGAAGTTGACAGCTTGTATCCATGAAACTCAAGTGGGGCTGGGTTGAGGCACAGAGAGCAGGAATGTGCATCTTGTTGGACTACTCAAGCATCCAGTGGGGCTTATTGCCTCATGTGTTCTTTCTACAACCATCTTAACCATGAACATTTTGTGCCATTTACTTTTCTGTGGATCTGTATTTTGTCATCTGCAAATGAACCAAAAATGACAAAGCTAAAAGACACATGTGTTCCTAATGAAACAAATGTGCTATTAAAAATCTCAACATAAACCAAAAGTCTTTTTGGTTTACATTTCAATTTGTTCACCAGATGGCGCAACTTTTGTGTTTTCTATTGTGTGGTTATTTTTATACTACAGTGGAGCCTCGACCTGGCTGTTAAAGTTAAGGAGTTTTGTGATTTCAAACTGTGAGTGCACCACAGGGTTAGTGACTGTGTGTGCGTGTAGGCAGGGCGGCTATAATAGAGGAGAGTGTTGGCTTTGTTATTAAATAGAAAGTTGATCCATTACCTCCTTGGTTTACAGTATTTGGTTGACATACAGTACTGTGAAGCGCTTTTTATTCTATTCAAAGTGTCCAAACTTTCACTAAAATATGGACTTTTGTCAAGTCAGGAACCCATTATTAATGTTTACATTGTTTCTTCTAGAAAAAAAAATGCTTCAATATACACATTTCAATTTATGAAACCTGTTCAAGAACCAATTACACTCAAAGTTCGATATAACGCGGTCGTTGGGATCCATAAAATACTGATCGTGTTATTCCCGAAATCGCGTAATATATACATCCTTATTTTTTACAATTTTTTCTCGTTTACTTGTTATATTTTACCTTTTTTTCCCAACACAGGGTTAGTGACAGTGTGTGCGTGTCGGCAGGGCGGCTGAAAAAAGAGGAGAATTTGGCCAGTTGTTGTTTTGCCTTTGTTATTAGATAGAAAGTTGATATTCTATTCAAAATGTACAAACTTTCAGTAAAAAAAATACTTGTAAAGTCAGCAACCCATTATTCATATTCACATTGTTTCTTTTAGAAAAAAAATGCTCCAATATACACACTTTTCAATTTATGAAACCTGTTCAAAAACCATTTACACTCAAAGTTCGATATAACGCGGCCGTTGGGATCCATAAAATACTGATCGTGTTATTCCCGAAATCGCGTAATATATACATCTTTTTTTTTTTTTTTTTTTTTTTTACAATTTTTACCGTTTACTTGTTATCTTTTACCTTTTTTTTCCCACCTCAGGGTTAGTGACAGTGTGTGCGTGTCGGCAGGGCGGCTGTAAAAGAGGGGAGTTCAGCCAATTGTTGTTGTTTTGGCTTTGTTATTAAATAGAAAGTTGATCCATTACCTCCTTGTTTTACAGTATTTGTTTGACGTACAGTACTGTGAAGCGCTTTTTATTCTATTCAAACTTTCACTAAAATATGGACTTTTGTCAAGTCAGGAACCCATTATCCATGTTTACATTGTTTCTTTTAGAAAAAAAATGCTTCAATATACACACTTTTCAATTTATGAAACCTGTTCAAGAACCGATTGAAGTTTGATATAACGCGGTCGTTTGGATCCATAAAATACTGATCGTGTTATTCCCGAAATCGCGTAATATATACATCTTTATTTTTAAAAATTTTTTTACCGTTTACTTGTTATCTTTGACCTTTTTTCCCACCACAGGGTTAGTGACAGTGTGTGCGTGTCGGCAGGGCGGCTGAAAATGAGGAGAGTTCAGCCAGTTGCTGTTTTGGCTTTGTTATTAAATAGTAAGTTGATCCATTACCTCCTTGTTTTACAGTATTTGTCTGACATACAAATATTGTCTTCACAAAGGTGTGAAGCGCTTTATATTCTATTCAAAGTGCACAAACTTTCACTAAAATATTGACTTTTGTCAAGTCAGCAACCCATTATTCATGTTTACAGGGTGTGTATATTGTAGCGTCCCGGAAGAGTTAGTGCTGCAAGGGGTTCTGGGTATTTGTTCTGTTGTGTTCTCTTGAAATGTGTTTGTCATTCTTGTGTGGTGTGGGTTCACAGTGTGGCGCATATTTGTAACAGTGTTAAAGTTGTTTATACGGCCACCCTCAGTGTGACCTGTATGGCTGTTGACCAAGTATGAATTGCATTCACTAATGTGTGTGAAAAGCCGTACATATTACGTGATTGGGCCGGCACTCAAAGGCAGTGCCTTTAAGGTATATTGGCGCTCTGTACTTCTCCCTTCGTCCGTGTACACAGCGGCGATAACCCGATACCGATAACTTCCGATATTACATTCTAAAGCATTTATCGGCTGATAATATCGGCAATCCGATTTAATCGGACATCTCTAGTTATTGCGTATGTCAGCAATTAAATTATGAGCCTTTGTTTGTTTACTTACTACTAAAAGACAAGTTGTCTTGTATGTTCACTATTTTATTTAAGGACACATTTTTTGTTAGATAAACAATTTTTTGTGGTGCCCTTTAATTAGAAAAGTATCTAAATAATTTTAGTACCTGTACCAAAATATTGGTATCGAGACAACACTAGTGCACACTAAGGAAGTTGTGACTGTTGCATAAGTAGCCATTGTTTTTGTTCATGGCTTGATTGTTTTGTTTTTGCGAGTGCCTGGGACAAGTTATGGACTTTGTCAATGCGAGCGTCAGTGGTTTGACGAAAATAAAAAGGGGGGGGGGATTGTGGCGATGCAGCGAGGGCGCTTCACACGGGGCTGGGTGGAAAGGCCGCTCTGACACCAGCCTGTCAGCGCTGCCGGCTGCCATCGCAGAGTGCTGCCATCGCCATGGCGACGACTGAAGTGTTGTCTTTAATAAGAGACAACCGGGAGGCGGGCTCGCAGATAGACGTACTCATAGTTTGATGACACCTGTCAGAGAGGCCCGCTCTTCCTCTTTTCAAAACTGACGAGCTCAACAGCTACTGAACACACACACACACACACACACACACACACACACACACACACACACACACACACACACACACACACACACACACACAATGACACCCTCACATTTAAGTGGAAACGCAGTCGACAGATGGGAAGTGCGCCTAAACGACACCTGAATGAAAATAATTTTGACAGGGAGCTTGTCTGGGTGTCACCACGAGGCCAGAAGAAAAGGTGACGTTCCCTCAGTGGAACTCTGCGGAAGAAGAGAACGGGAGGAAGAAATTAGCGACATTGTTTGCGGAGGGATGTTTTGCAGCCTGCACCCGATGCTATCTGGGCTGCCTTTGGGGGGGAGATCCTTCTGGAAGATGTGCAGCAGCCAGGGAGGCCTGCTCACGTCTCCTTGACGTCATCTCAGTAATAGGCAGCTGTTTATGACACGAGGACCAATAAATATATCCATTTATATATTCTTAGCACAGTACTTTTTAAATTCTAATACAAATTTAAAAAGGTAAATAATGCTAAAATAAACATAAAAAAACAGGACACAGCCGCGATCAAAAGTTTACATACACTTGTAAAGAACATGATGTCATAGCTGTCTTGAGTTTCCAATCATTTCTACAACTCTTATTTTTTTGTGATAGAGTTATTGGAGCACATACTTGTTGGTCACAAAAATACATACATGAAGTTTGGTTCTTTTATGAATTTATTATGGGTCTACTGAAAATGTGACCAAATCTGCAAAAGTATAATTTCCTCCAGAAGGTCTTATCTTTGTCCATGTCATGTCAGATGAAACAAATATTGAGCTGTTTGGCCACAATACCCAGCAATATGTTTGGAGGAGAAAAGGTGAGGCCTTTAATTCTAAGGAACACCATACCTACCGTCAAGCATGGTGGTGGTAGTATTATGCTCCGGGCCTGTTTTGCTGCCAATGGAACTGGTGCTTTACAGAGAGTAAATGGGACAATGAAAAAGGAGGATTACCTCCAAATTCTTCAGGACAACCTAAAATCATCAGCCCGGAGATTGGGTCTTGGGCGCAGTTGGGTGTTCCAACAGGACAATGACCCCAGTTACACGTCAAAAGTGGTAAAGAAATCAGGCTAGAATTAAGGTTTTAGAATGGCCTTCCTAAAGTGTGGACAATGCTGAAGAAACAAGTCCATGTCAGAAAACCAACAAATTTAGCTGAACTGCACCAATCTTGTCAAGAGGAGTGGTCAAAAATTCAACTAGAAGCTTGTGGATGGCCACCAAAGCGCCTTAATGCAGTGAAACTTGCCAAGGGACATGTAACCAAATATTAACATTACTGTATGTATACTTTTGACCCAGCAGATATGGTCACATTTTCAGTAGACCCATAATAAATTCATAAAAGAACCAAACTTCATGAATGTTTTTTTGTGACCAACAAGTATGTGCTCCAATCACTCTATCCCAAAAAAATAAGAGTTGTAGAAATGATTGGAAACTCAAGACAGCCATGACATTATGTTCTTTGCAAGTGTATGTCAACTTTTGATCGCGACTGTACATTTGATATTATGCTATAAAAACATGAAAAATGTAAATATAATAGATTAAAATAAATGTGGGAAAAGTAGGTGAAACTGTTCTTCTTCCTTATATTTAAAATGCATTTGTTGCCAGCGCTTCTTCCCTCTTTATTTACCTTTCTCGTTAATAACAGCGCTGATTAAATGCACCTACCTCTGATTAGTGATCAGGAGTCTAACTCATGATCACTATTCAGAGAACTTTACTTACTTCTGTGTGGGTGCAATGTTGGCCATATGGAGACTGTTGTGTGTTCTTGTTACGCTAGTGCTTCGTTTCATGTTGGTTTGCTTGGCCAAGAGATCCTATTGTTTGCGTTAAGCTCTTTTTTATTTTGCTTTGTTAAAGAATTGTCTTACCTGCACGCTGCTTGTTGTTCTCCGCGTTTTGGAATCACAAACACCTCATCATGCTTAGACGTAACATAAATAATAGTAATAAATAACGTTTGTACAAAACCCCAAAACCAATGAAGTTGGCACGTTGTGTAAATCGTAAATAAAAACAGAACACAATGATTTGCAAATCCTTTTCAACGTATAATCAATTGAATAGACTGCAAAGACAAGATATTTCATGTTCAAACTGAGAAACTTCTTTTTTTTGTTTCAAATAATCATTAACTTAGAATTTAATGGCAGCAACACATTGCAAAAAAGTTGGCCAAGGGGCATTTTTACCACTGTGTTACATGGCCTTTCCTTTTAACAACACTCAGTAAACGTTTGGGAACTGAGGAGACACATTTTTGAAGCTTTTCAGGTGGAATTCTTTCCCATTCTTGCTTGATGTACAGCTTAAGTTGTTCAACAGTCCGGGGTCTCCGTTGTGGTATTTTAGGCTTCATATTGCACCACACATTTTCAACGGGAGACAGGTCTGGACTACAGGCAGGCCAGTCTAGTACCCGCACTCTTTTTCTATGAAGCCACGCTGTTGTAACACGTGGCTTGGCATTGTCTTGCTGAAATAAGCAGGGGCGTCCATGGTAACGTTGCTTGGATGGCAACATATGTTGCTCCAAAACCTGTATGTACCTTTCAGCCTTAATGGCGCCTTCACAGATGTGTAAGTTACCCATGTCTTGGGCACTAATACACCCCCGTACCATCACAGATGCTGGCTTTTCAACTTTGCGCCTATAACAATCCGGATGATTATTTTCCTCTTTAGTCCGGAGGACACGACGTCCACAGTTTCCAAAAACAATTTGAAATGTGGACTCTTCAGACCACAGAACACTTTTCCACTTTGTATCAGTCCATCTTAGATGAGCTCAGGCCCAGCGAGTTTTAACTTGCACTTACAGGTGTATCGACGGACTGTAGTTACTGACAGTGGTTTTCTGAAGTGTTCCTGATCCCATGTGGTGATATCCTTTATACACTGATGTCGCTTTTTAATGCAGTACCGCCTGAGGGACCGAAGGTCCGTAATATCATCGCTTACGTGCAGTGATTTCTCTCTCTATTACGGACTGTAGATGGTGAAATCCCTGAATTCCTTGCAATAGCTCTTTGAGAAATGTTGTTCTTAAACTGTTGGACAATTTTCTCAGGCATTTGTTCACAAAGTGGTGACCCTCGCCCCATCCTTGTTTGTGAATGGCTGAGCATTTCATGGAAGCTGCTTTTATACCCAATCATGGCACCCACCTGTTCCCAATTAGACTCTTCACCTGTGGGATGTTCCAAATAAGTGTTTGATGAGCATTCCTCAACTTTCTCAGTCTTTTTTGCCACTTGTGCCAGTTTTTTTGAAACATGTTGCAGGCATCAAATTCCAAATGAGCTAATATTTGCAAAAAATAACAAAGTTTACCAGTTAGAACGTTAAATATCTTGTCTTTGCAGTTGAATATAGGTTGAAAAGGATTTGCAAATCATTGTATTCTGTTTTTATTTACCACAACGTGCCAACTTCACTGGTTTTGTGTTTTGTATATGATGCAGGACAACAAAACAAGACATCACTTTTCTTTGTTGACAGCTTTGCTTCCAAAATGTGTGTTGTGAAACATTTAGAAAGGTGAAATGTCGCCTGTGACAATTGGATCAGTTACACTTGTCAGTCTGTCGGTTCTCATAGGCTTTTATCACTTTGGAACACACACTCGTGTGTGTGTGTGTGTGTGTGTGTGTGTGTGTGTGTGTGTGTGTGTGTGTGTGTGTGTGTGTGTGTGTGTGTGTGTGTGTGTGTGCGCGTGTGTACCCTGCACAAGTGTGCTCATCTCAACACATCATGATCTGTTTGTTTAGTTATTTGTCCCAGCATCATATTTCTACAAAAAAAAAAGTCCCCATATGACTTTGGAAGACGTGGACTGCCTCACTTAATCACACTTAATTGGCCACTTCAGTGATTTACACGAGTAATATTTCATGTTTGTTGGCGGGAGTCTGTGGAATGTTATATTTACTGAAACGTGGTCGTTTGATAATCCTGACATTGAAACACTGTCACTCCCCCCTCAGTGCACAACAAATAACACAACCTACTAAGAATAATGAAAAACAGACTTCGGCATCAAAACAATGTTTGTTTTATTTCTGCTTAGCTTGGTACCAGTTTGTGCTTACCTGTGAGGCTTGCAACAAATGTGCTTTTCATTGCATTTCTAAAGCGTCATGGCCGTCATCAACTGTTGCGTAGTCATTACATATGGATACTTGCCAACCTTGAGACCTCCGATTTCGGGAGGTGGGGGGGGGGCGTGGTTGGGGCTGTGGGGGCGTGGTTAAGAGGGGAGGAGTATATTTACAGCTAGAATTCACCAAGTCAAGTATTTCATATATATACTGTGTGTATATATATATATATATATATATATATATATATATATATATATATATATATATATATATATATATATATATATAAGAAATACTTGACTTTCAGTGAATTTTAGTTATACATATATATAAATAAGAAATACTTGAATTTCAGTGTTCATTTATTTCCACATATACACACACATAACACTCATCTACTCATTGTTGAGTTAAGGGTTGAATTGTCCATCCTTGTTCTATTCTCTGTCACTATTTTCCTAACCATGCTGAACACCCTCTCTGATGATGCATTCTGCTTCGTCTCCTTGTTGTGTGCGCAGTTGTGCACTGCACTCTCTAAAAGCCTTGATGGCAGTATTGTCCTGTTTAAGAGTGTCACAACATTGCTGTTTACGGCAGACGAACTGCTTTACGGTAGACGAAAACATGATTGCTGTTGTTGTGTGTTGTTGCCGCGCTGGGAGGACGTTAATAAAACTGCCTAACAATAAACCCACATAAGAAACCAAGAACTCGCCCTCGATTATTCTACAGTTATAACGTGATTGGGCAGGCACGCTGTTTATATTGTGGGAAAGCAGACGTGAAAACAGGCTGTCGACACGTCACTCAGGTCCGCCTGAATTTCGGGAGAAAATTTGTCCCGGGAGCTTTTCAGGAGAGGCGCTGAATTTCGGGAGTCTCCCGGAAATCCGGGAGGGTTGGCAAGTATGACATAGTGTCAAAAATCCTATGAGAAACACTTGACCAAAATTTTCCCATCTAATACCATAATGTTCTATTTTTTTTTTTTTTTTGTTTCAAAAATTAAACCCTGCAATTAGAAAATGCATGATTAAATTGTGTAATGACTGTACAGTATACACATTTTAATTATAATGGTGGTCAATGGGGAAATTGTTTGTCCTGCTATAAGGTTTGTAAGTGTTATTACTAATCTTATGTATATTTCGATCTGATCTTTACCTTTAACATTTACTGGATGGATGATAACTCATTTTATGCAAATCTTTTAAATTGAAAACACGCATACAGCGGAACCTCGACTTAGGAACGCCTACATTTGGGACCTTTTCGATTTACGAACCTTTACATCGTGCCAAATATGCCTCTGTGTGCAAAATATGTCTCGGCGTATGACCCATTCATTCATTCATTTTGCATGCCGCTTGAAGCCACCACACACATATATATATGTGTGTGTGTGTGTGTGTGTGTGTGTGTGTGTGTGTGTGTGTGTGTGTGTGTGTGTGTGTGTGTGTGTGTGTGTGTATATATATGTGTATGTGTATATGTATATGTGTATGTGTATATGTATATATATATATGTGTGTGTATATGTATATATACTGTGTGTGTGTGTATATATATGTGTGTGTGTATATATGTATGTATATATATATGTGTATATGTATGTATATATATATGTGTATATGTATATATATGTATATATGTTTATATGTATATATATATATGTGTGTATATATGCATATATATATATATTGTATGTATATATGTATATACTGTTTGTATGTGTGTGTGTGTGTGTGTGTGTGTGTGTGTGTGTGTGTGTGTGAGACTGCGTGGGTTCACTCCGGGTACTCCGGCTTCCTCCCACCTCCAAAAACATGCACCTGGGGATAGGTTGATTGGCAACACTAAATTGGCCCTAGTGTGTGAATGTTGTCTGTCTATCTGTGTTGGTCCTGTGATGAGGGTGCAACTTGTCCAGGGTGTACACCGCCTTCCGCCTGAATGCAGCTGAGATAGGCTCCAGTACCCCCCGCGACCCCGAAACGGACAAGCGGTAGAAAATGTGTATATATATATATATATATATATATATATATATATATACAAACACACATTATAGTGTCTTTAAAATATTTATTTTTTACTCAAAATGGGGACATTTGTCAAGGCTAGAACCAATGATTCATGTTTACATTGATTCTTATGGGGAACTCTGCTTCACTATACACAACCACGTATAGTATAGTTCGTAAATCGAGGTTCCACTGTAATACAGTCTCATAGTTATTCCACGTTAATAAGTTCGGTCTTCCTCCTGCAACGGGAAAACAAAGACCATGTGCATGTAAAAGTGATTCCAAGCATTGTGTCACAATGTAGGCTTATGGTGGAAAGTGGAAGCCGACACCTGGCATGAGACTTTAAAGAAAACGATGCCGGAAAGTTTCCGTGGCCCTGTGATTGCGGCAGCTTGAAGTTGTTTGAAGACACACACAATAGCTAGGTAGACTTTCACAGTACAAGAGCTGTATTGTTAGATAGAGACCTCAGTCTGATCCAAGTGTTAGATGGACCAATCAGGGTTGATGGTGATGGCACAAAAGTGACGTAATTACAGGTAGTAAACAGATGTGACTGTGGACTTTCCAAACGTAGTTTAACTCCTCACGTTTAAGAAAGCATCTTATTAATGTAGAAATGACACTTTGAAACACTGGTTCTCACCAAGTACCACCTTAGACAACACTTGGCTCTCCAAGTACCACCATAATGACCAACATTAATAAACAGTAGGCCTAAATATTCATCACAAACCAATGACCATTGTAGCATTACACACAGTTTGAACAGTAACACTGAGCACAGAGCATAATACTACCACCATCATGCTTGACGGGCGGTATGGTGTTCCTGGGATTGAAGGCCTCACCTTTTCTTCTCCAAACATATTGCTGGGTATTGTGGCCAAACAGCTCAATTTTTGTTTCAACTTTCCTCCAGAAGGTCTTATCTTTGTCCATGTGATGTCAAATGAAACAAAAATTGAGCTGTTTGGCCACAATACCCAGCAGTATGTTTAGAGGAGAAAAAGTGAGGCCTTTAATCCCAGGAACACCATCCCTACAGTCAAGCATGGTGGTGGTAGTGTTTTGCTGCCAATGGAACTGGTGCTTTACAGATAGTAAATGGGACAATGAAAAAGGAGGATTACCTTCCAAATTCTTCAGGACAACCTAAAATCATCAACCCGGAGGTTGGGTCTTGGGCGCAGTTGGGTGTTCCAACAGGACAATGACCCCAAACACACATCATCAAAAGTGGTAAATAAATCAGACTAAAATTAAAGTTTTAGAATGGCCTTCCCAAAGTCCTGACTTAACGTGTGGACAATGCTGAAGAAACAAGTCCATGTCAGAAAACCAACAAATTTAGCTGAACTGCACCAATTTTGTCAAGAGGAGTGGTCAAAAATTCAACCAGAAGCTTGTGGATGGCTACCAAAAGCGCCTTATTGCAGTGAAACTTGCCAAGGGACATGAAAGCAAATATTAACATTGCTGTATGTATACTTTTGACCCAGCAGATTGGGTCACATTTCCAGTAGACCCATAATAAATTCATAAAAGAACCAAACCACATGAATGTTTTTTGTGACTTACAAGTAAGTATGTGCTCCAATCACTCTATCACAAAAAAATAAGAGTTGTAGAAATGATTGGAAACTCAAGACAGCCATGACATTATGTTCTTTACAAGTGTATGTCAACTTTTGACCACGACTGTATATATTATTTAGTAAAAAGCAAATCGGCAAGTCAAAGAAGAAAATGTCCCTGGATGTTTTAGAAATGTTTAATAACCATGACGCCATGAGCGACATACAGTGCAGCCTTTCACTTCAGTCTCAATCATATGATCAATACCCTCACCAGACATTGTAATTCCTATCAAAGAGGGAAGTGCAACATCATAAGTTCTCTTGTACCATAGTTGGGTTGTGGCTAGGCTTTCCGCTTTTCTAAGTAACTCATCGAATGCCCAAAAGGGTGCTTTCCCTGAGTCAGGGGTATGCAGTAACTTGAACAGTGATTAGGATACTACTTGTGTTCCCATGGTCATCATGGGGAAAAACAAACAAACACTAGTTAAAATTGGGACACACTAATACCCTACAATCTGGTTTGTTCGACCAGTATTTCTGAACGGTACTTCGAAAAAAAAGTAGTAAACCTTCTAGTATTACTCCTACCAGCAGTTGATAATGATAACAGCCAACTTGCAGGATAGAAATAAACAAGTGCATTTCTACAGCTATGCAATGAATCGCGATGCCTTCAAAAGAAGCCGGATGCATGGTCTTCAAAAGCAAGTAACCCAACAGGGTTTTTCCTGATTAGTACCTGGTTTAAACAAGTTCTGTTTGGTTCTGCAGCCTGTCACTAGCGGAGCAAATCAAACATGTACAAAACCCAAAACCAGTGAAGTTGGCACGTTGTGTAAATCGTAAATAAAAACAGAATACAATGATTTGCAAATTATTTTCAACTTATATTCAATTGAATAGACTACAAAGTCAAGATATTTATTGTTGGAACTGAGAAACTTAATTTTTTTTTGCAAATAATCATTAACTTAGAATTTAATGGCAGCAATACATTGCAAAAAAGTTGTCACAGGGGCATTTTTACCACTGTGTTACATGGCCTTTCCTTTTAACAACACTCAGTAAACGTTTGGGAATTCAGGAGACCAATTTTTGAAGCTTTTCAGGTGGAATTCTTTCCCATTCTTGCTTGATGTACAGCTTAAGTTGTTCAACAGTCCGGGGGTCTCCGTTGTGGTATTTTAGGCTTCATATTGCACCACAAATGTTCAATGGGAGACAGGTCTGGACTACAGGCAGGCCAGTCTAGTACCCGCACTCTTTTACTATGAAGCCACACTGTTGTAACACGTGGCTTGGCATTGTCATGGTGAAATAAGCAGGGGCGTCCATGATACTGTTGCTTGCATGGCAACATATGTTGCTCCTAAACCTGTATGTACCTTTCAGCATTAATGGTGCCTTCAAAGATGTGTAAGTTGCCCATGCCTTGGGCACTAATACACCCCAATACAATCACAGATGTTGGCTTTTGAACGTTGCGCCTATAACAGTCCGGAAGGTTATTTTCCTCTTTGGTCCGAAGGACACAACGTCCACAGTTTCCAAAAACAATTTGAAATGTGGACTCGTCAGACCACAGGACACTTTTCCACTTTGCATCGGTCTATCTTAGATGAGCCCAGCAAAGCCGGCAGCGTTTCTGGGTGTTGTTGATAAATTACTTTTGCTTTGCATAGTAGAGTTTCAACTTGCACTTAAAGATGTAGCAACGAACTGTAGTTACTGACAGTGGTTTTCGGAAGTGTTCCTGAGCCCATGTGGTGATATCCTTTACACACTGATGTCGCTTTTTGATGCAGTACCGCCTGAGGGACCAAAGGTCACGGGCATTCAATGTTGGTTTTTGGCCTATGCGCTTACCATATTTTCCGCACTATTAGCCGCACCTAAAAACCACAAATTTACTCAAAAGCTGACAGTGCGGCTTATAACCCGGTGCGCTTTATATATGGATTAATATTAAGATTCATTTTCATAAAGTTTCGGTCTCGCAACTACGGTAAACAGCCGCCATCTTTTTTCCCCGTAGAAGAGGAAGTGCTTCTTCTTCTACGCAAGCAACCGCCAAGGTAAGCACCCGCCCCCATAGAAGAGGAAGCGCTTCTTCTTCTACTGTAAGCAACCACCCGCCCCCGTAGAAGAAGAAGAAGCGCGCGGATATTACGTTTCATTTCCTTTGTGTGTTTACATCTGTAAAGACCACAAAATGGCTCCTACTAAGCGACAGGTTTCCGGTTCATGAAAAGACGCAATCTCTCCATCCGCACACGGACTACTATTTCACAGCAACTGCCTAAAGACTTTCAAGAAAAGCTGGCTACTTTCCGTGCATATTGTAAAAACAAGATAGCTGAAAAAAAGATCCGGCCAGAGAACATTATCAACATGGACGAGGTTCCACTGACTTTTGATATTCCTGTGAACCGCACTGTGGATACAACGGGAGCACGTACGGTGAATATTCGCACCACAGGGAATGAGAAGTCATCCTTCACTGTGGTTCTAGCTTGCCATGCTAATGGCCAGAAACTTCCACCCATGGTGATATTCAAAAGGAAGACCTTGCCAAAAGAGACCTTTCCAGCCGGCGTCATCATAAAAGCTAACTCGAAGGGATGGATGGATGAAGAAAAGATGAGCGAGTGGTTAAGGTAAGTTTACGCGAAGAGGCCGGGTGGCTTTTTTCACGCAGCTCCGTCCATGTTGATATACGACTCCATGGGCGCCCACATCACGCTGGTTTTTAATATATTATTAAAGTTTGACTGACCTATCTGACTGTTTTTTTGACATTCCTTTAGCGCAGTTAGATGCGGCTTATAACACGGGGCGGCTTATAGGTGGAAAAAGTTTTGAAATATGCCGTTCATTGAAGGCGCGGCTTATAACCCAGGGCGGCTTATGGTGCGGAAAATACGGTACATGCAGTGATTTCTCTAGATTCTCTGAACCTTTTGATGATATTACGGACCGTAGATGGTGAAATCCCTAAATTCCTCGTTGAGAAATGTTGTTCTTAAACTGTTCGACAATTTGCTCACGCATTTATTCACAAAGTGGTGACCCTCGCTCCATCCTTGTTTGTGAATGACTGAGCATTTCGTGGAAGCTGCTTTTATACCCAATCATGGCACCCACCTGTTCTCAAATAGCCTGTTCACCAGTGGGATGTTGTTGTTGAATTTCGACAGCAACATTTATTTTATCTTCACTTTTAGGACTGTGAATTTTATAACTGCAAGAAACAAATATTGAAATCTTTTTCAAAATCCCAGGCCATGATCATGTGCCCACCCCGAGTGGTTATGACTCTAAACCGGGGTCAGCAACCCGCGGCTCTTGAGCTTCATGCGGCTCTTTAGCACCGCCGTCGTGGCTCCTTGAAGCCTTTTCAAAAATGGAAAAAGATGGGGGGAAAAATATATTTGTTGTTTTAATAATGTTTCTGTAGGAGGACAAACATGACACAAACATTACTACTTGTTAGAAAGCCCACAGTTTAATATGTTTGTGTGTATGCTTCACTGATGACAGTATTTGGCGAGCGCTGTTTTGTCCTACTAACTTTGGTCGTCGTTGAACTCACCGTAGTTTGTTTACATGTACAACTTTCTCCAACGCTGCCACAGAAAGACGTGTTTTATGCCATTCCTTCTTTGTCTCATTTTGTCCACCAAACGTTTTATGCTGTGCGTGAATGCACAAAGGAGAACTTTGTTGATGTTGTTGACTTGTTGGAGTGCTAATAATCCATGCCAGCCGTGTGTACATATTGCATCATTATGCCTCGTTTGTAGGTATATTTGAGTTCATTTAATTTCCTTTACTTATGTCCTCTGTGTATTTAATTCATATTTGCATGAGTCATGACTAGAGATGTCCGATAATGGCTTTTTTGCCGATATCCGATATTCCGATATTGTCCAACTCTTAATTATTGATTCCGATATCTACCGATATATACAGTCGTGGAATTAACACATTATTATGCCTTATTTTGTTGTGATGTCCCACTGGATGCATTAAACAATGTAACAAGGTTTTCCAAAATAAACCAACTCAAGTTATGGAAAAAAATGCCTACATTATTTTTTTGATCATGCCTCAAAACAGCAGCTTGGAATTTGGGACATGCTCTCCCTGTGAGAGCATGAGGAGGTTGAGGTGGGCGGGGTTGAAGTGTGTGTGTGTGGGGGGGGGTAGCAGGGGTGTATATTGTAGCGTCCCGGAAGAGTTAGTGCTGCAAGGGATTCTGGGTATTTGTTCTGTTGTGTTTATGTTGTGTTACGGTGCGGATATTCTCCCGAAATGTGTTTGTCATTCTTGTTTGGTGTGGGTTCACAGTGTGGCGCATATTTGTAACAGTGTTAAAGTTGTTTATACGGCCACCCTCAGTGTGACCTGTAAGGCTGTTGACCAATTCATTTGTGTGTGTGAAAAGCCGTAGATATTATGTGACTGGGCCGGCACGCAGAGGCAGTGCCTTTAAGTTTTTTTGGCGCTCTGTACTTCTCCCGACGTCCGTGTACACAGCGGCGTTTTAAAAAGTCATACATTATACTTTTTTGAAACCGATACCGATAATTTTGAAACCGATACCGATAATTTCCGATATTACATTTCAAAGCATTTATCGGTCGATAACATCGGCAGTTCGATATTATCGGACATCCCTACTCATGACACACATTGCCTGTATGTAATATTGGCTGCATTTCTGATTGTGTGCCATGTTGTTCCAGACCACAGCAAACGTTACCCAGCTTGCAAAGATACCTTTGGCAGTTTTAAGCCAGTAATTTCCAGGAGTTATCTCACCGTCTGAGACACTAACTTAATGTGTTGCCTTCATTATAACACTTACATAAGGCTTTTAACTTTTTGCGGCTCCAGACAGATTATTTTTTTGTATCTTTGGTCCAAAACGACTCTTTCAACATGTTGGGTTGCAAAGAGTGTTTATGCCACGGGCCGACCCTGGTGTGTGTATGAGGCTAACAATAATCGGGACACACTGCCCGAAATACGCTGCTGCAGAATTGTATGGTTTGCGAGTCATTTTGCGCTGCAGACAGGTTGATTATGATAACGTTGCTAAGCCGATGATTAATGACGATGGTTTAAGCCACACGAATGCGTTAATTTTGAAAGTTTAAATTGTGGAAATAATAGCCTCTCTGTAATATCACATACCGTACTTGCAGTCAATGCCCCGTCCTTTATGAGGCACGCAACATACAAACCCCGTTTCCATATGAGTTGGGAAATTGTGTTAGATGTAAATATAAACGGAATACAATGATTTGCAAATCATTTTCAACCCATATTCAGTTGAATATGCTACAAAAACAACATATTTGATGTTCAAACTGATAAACTTTTTTTTTTTTGCAAATAATCATTTACTTTAGAATTTGATGCCAGCAACACGTGACAAAGAAGTTGGGAAAGGTGGCAATAAATACTGATAAAGTTGAAGAATGCTCATCAAACACTTATTTGGAACATCCCACAGGTGAACAGGCAAATTGGGAACAGGTGGGTGCCATGATTGGGTATCAAAGTAGATTCCATGAAATGCTCAGTCATTCACAAACAAGGATGGGGCGAGGGTCACCACTTTGTCAACAAATGCGTGAGCAAATTGTTGAACAGTTTAAGAAAAACCTTTCTAAACCAGCTATTGCAAGGAATTTAGGGATTTCACCATCTACGGTCCGTAATATCATCAAAGTGTTGAGAGAATCTGGAGAAATCACTGCACGTAAGCAGCAAAGCCCGTGACCTTCGATTCCTCAGGCTGTACTGCATCAACAAGCGACATCAGTGTGTAAAGGATATCACCACATGGGCTCAGGAACACATCACAAACCCACTGTCAGTAACTACAGTTGGTCGCTACATCTGTAAGTGCAAGTTAAAACTCTCCTATGCAAGGCGAAAACCGTTTATCAACAACACCCAGAAACGCCATCGGCTTCGTTGGGCCTGAGCTCATCTAAGTTGGACTGATATAAAGTGGAAAAGTGTTCTGTGGTCTGACGAGTCCACATTTCAAATTGTTTTTGGAAACTGTGGACGTCATGTCCTCCGTACCAAAGAGGAAAAGAACCATCCGGATTGTTATAGGTGCAAAGTTGAAAAGCCAGCATCTGTGATGGTATGGGGGTGTAATAGTGCCCAAGACATGGGTAACTTACACATCTGTGAAGGTGCAATTAATGCTGAAATGTGCATACAGGTTTTGGAGCAACATATGTTGCCATCCAAGCAACGTTACCATGGACGCCCCTGCTTATTTCAGCAAGACAATGCCATGCCACGTGTTACATCAACGTGGCTTCATAGTAAAAGAGCGCGGGTACTAGACTGGCCTGCCTGGAGTCCAGACCTGTCTCCCATTGAAAATGTGTGGCACATTATGAAGCCTAAAATACCACAATGGAGACCCCCGGACTGTTGAACAACTTAAGCTGTACATCAGGCAAGAATGGGAAATAATTCCACCTGAAAAGCTTCAAAAATGTGTCTCCTCAGTTCCCAAACGTTTACTGAGTGTTGTTAAAAGGAAAGGCCATGTAACACAGTGGTGAACATGCCCTGTCCCAACTACTTTGGCACGTGTTGCAGCCATGAAATTCTAAGTTAATTATTATTTGCAAAAAAAAAAAAAAGTTTATGAGTTTGAACATCAAATATCTTGTCTTTGTAGTGCATTCAATTGAATATGGGTTGAAAAGGATTTGCAAATCATTGTATTCCGTTTATATTTACATCTAACACAATTTCCCAACTCATATGGAAACGGGGTTTGTACATTTAATACAATAAATGTAATCGATCCTCCCACCAGTTATTAAAAACAACCACCAAATACTCAAATAGGCCACAGAAGCCCAGAATGGTTGCAGCAATGTATAATGAATTTGAATTAAACAGCAGAGGTTTTGACTTCAGTTTATCAACTTCTGTTCCTATCAACATTTTGGACTGATATTTTTGTCTTCAGTCCTTTCTGTTAATTTGAACTATCCACTTTAAACATAAAAACATATAGTATGTGCATGTGTGAACATAAGCAGGCACAGAGTTAAAAAACAAACAAACAAAAAAAAAAAAACCCACAAGATACTTTAACCTTTCACCTATCCGGGAGACCCAAATTTATGGTGAGAACACAGCAGCGAGCAAACAAGCTTTGAAAAGAGGAGCCCGCTTCATGAATACTAATTATGTGGCGTTATTAGCCAAAAGACTACCACATGGGACAGCTGGATTGTTCTTTGTGCAACAACCCTGTGTGCTCAACAACAACAACAACAACAACAACAACAACAACAATCGATGGCTTTCACCACAAATCAATAATACCGGAAGCTGTGCACAGTGTCACTGGCAAGACTGCTCGGAAAGTGGGAAGGATAGCAGGAAGTTTCTCACAACATCCCAGGTAGCATCCAAAAAAATAACATTCACTCACATAGTTGGTTATTTTTTTATGAATAAACATCCCATCCTAGCGTTAGAATTAATCCATAGCCTACGCCTAATGGTTACATTTTCATGTTTCCCATAAGAAATGGATCAACTGACGAGAAGAGATGCTTAAGAAAATACCCCCATACCATCACAGATGCTGGCTTTTGAACTTTGCGCCTAGAACAACCCGGATGGTTCTTTTCCTCTTTGTTCCGGAGGACACGACATCCACAGTTTCCAAAAACTATTTGAAATGTGGACTCGTCACCATGTGGACACATTTCCACTTTGCATCAGTCCATCTTAGATGAGCTCGGGCTCAGCGAAGCCGGCGGCGTTTCTGGGTGTTGTTGATAAATAGCTTCGGCTTTGCATAGTAGAGTTTTAACTTGCACTTACAGATGTAGCGACCAACTGTAGTTACTGACAGTGGTTTTCTGAAGTGTTCCTGAGCCCATGTGGTGATATCCTTTACACACTGATGTCGCTTTTTGATGCAGTACTATCATCACTTACGTGCAGTGATTTCTCCAGATTCTCCGAACCTTTTGATGATATTACGGACCGTAGATGGTGAAATCCCTAAATTCCTTGCAATAGCTCATTGAGAAATGTTGTTCTTAAACTGTTCGACAATTTGCTCACAAATTTGTTCACAAAGTGGTGACCCTCGCCCCATCCTTGTTTGTGAATGACTGAGCATTTCATGGAAGCTGCTTTTATACCCAATCATGGCACCACCTGTTCCCAATTAGCCTGTTCACCTGTGTTGTTTGATGAGCATTCCTCAACGTTCTCAGTCTTTTTTGACAGTTGTGCCAGCTTTTTTGAAACATGTTGCAGGCATCAAATTCCAAATGAGCTAATATTTGCAAAAAATAACGTTTCTTTCTTTTTTCTTTTTTTTCCCCATTTTTTCTTTATTGACATCCAGCATCAGACATTCCTATCCATTACATCATATTCACATCAATCATATATCTATTGTCTGCCCTAAATGTCAGGATATTTTTGTTTATATCCCACCCATACCACTCACCCCCCCCCCCCCCCAAAAAAGAAAGAAACAACAAAAAAACGAAGTAATATCTACAAATACATCAATTAAATAAACAAAGAGAGAGGAAAAGGAAAAAAAAAAAAAGAAGAAATAAAAAATAAATAAATAAATAAATAAATAAATAAATAAATAAATAAGAGAAATAAATAATACATCAAATATAAACAGATACCCACATATATATATATACATATACATATATACCCACACATACATATATATATAAATACATATATATACATACCTACATATACACTTGTAGGGAGTAATCCCCCTTTTTTTTAATTTTTTTTTTTAATCTTTTTTCTTTCCCTTTCTTTTTGGCAATACAATCACTAATTCGAAAAATTCAAGTCAGGTTTATGGAGCGTGACATAGTTGACCCAATTTTCCCAGTATGAAGTAAATTTCTCCAATTTATAATTAATAAAGGCAGTTATCTTCTCCATTTTATATTATTATTGTTGTTAAAATAACGTTTCTTAGTTCGAACATTAAGTATCTCGTCTCTGTAGGCTATTCAATTGAATATAAGTTGAAAAGGATTTGCAAATCATTGTATTTTGTTTTTATTTACGATTTACACAACGTGCCAACTTCACTGGTTTGGGGGTTTGAACATTGAGTGTTTTCCACTGTTGTGTCACCCGAGAGGGACAAGCGGTAGAAAATGGATGGATGGATGGATCGGTTGACATTTATTTTCCTTTCTGCCTTGATAGCTGAGGATTATAATCAGAGGAACATTCAAAACAAAACTCTAACATTAAATATATTTTTCCTCCAGTTCCATGTTTTCCAAAGGTCATGAAAATATAGCCAAATATAAACAACATCGTGATACGGTTTTCAGCCATATTGCCCAGCCCTTATGCTGCATACTAATGACATTTGGCAATGATGTACAAATAAAGGTTTTTATTGTCAACTCTGCAATAGGGTTGTACGGTATACCGGTATTAGTATAGTACCAAGATACTAATGAATCATATTCGGTACTATACTGCCCCCGTCATCGTCACGTCGTGTCAGACGAGCAGACGAGCATGTTCGGCAGCACACAATCACAGAGTACTTACAAACAGACAATTAGTGTAGACAGAAAAGGGAGAACGGACGCGTTTTGGCTTAAAAACTAACGATAAAGGTGAAGTTATAACACTGAAACGCCCTCAGGAAGAGGTGCTTTAAGACATGGCTAGTGAGCCAGCCCCAGTCGGCAGTGTTTTAGCTACTTCTAAATCACTAATCCTCGCCTCCATGGCAACAAATAAAGTAAAATAAAGTGTCTTACAAGTATCATCCCTGCAGGACGAGGAATAGCTAAACATGCTTCACTACACACCGAAAATGCAAACACGCCATTGGTGGATCTACACCTAACATCCACTGTAATGATACCAAGTACAGGACCGTATCTTGTCGATACTACTATGATTACATGGATATTTTTTGGCATCACAACAACATCTTTCGTTTTTTTTAAATGTATATTATTTTTATAAACTCAGGAAATATGTCCCTGGACACATGAGGACTTTGAATATGACCAATGTATGATCCTGTAATGACTTGGTATCGGATTGTTACCTAAATGTGTGGTATCATCCAAAATTAATGTAAAGTATCAAACAACTGAAGAATAAGTGATTATTACATTTTAACAGAAGTGTAGACAGAACATGATAAAAGAGAAAGTAAGCAGATATTAACAGTAAATGAACAAGTAGATTAATAATTCATTTTCTACCACTTGTCCTTAATAATGTTGACAAAATAATAGAATGATAGATGACACAAAATGTTACTGCATATGTCAACAGACTAAATTTTGAGCCTTTGTTTGCTTACTTACTACTAAAAGACAAGTTGTCTTATATGTTCACTATTTTATTTAAGGACAAACTTGCAATAAGAAACATATGTTTAATGTACCCTAAGATTTTTTTGTTAAAATAAAGCCAATAATGCCATTTTTTGTGGTCCTCTTTATTTAGAAAAGTGCCGAAAAGTATCTAAATAATTTTGGTACCGGTACCTAAATATTGGTATTGACATACTAATGACGTTTGGTGATAATGTACAAATAAAGGTTATTATTGTCAACCCTGCAAAAATATGAAGTCAATCAATAACTGTGCAGTCGTCTGAAGTGTGGTAAAATGTTTAATCCATCCCCTCGGCGCATTAAACATAAACCGATTTAAGAACATGAGCAGAGAATGTATCTGGTAATCTGATTGTCATTTGGACATGAATATGCAAATGAGGCCGGAAGGGTCTCATAAAAAAGTGCGTGTGTTGGTCTGACGGCGTAAATCGGACATGCTACAAACATGAACCATATGTGTTTCCATCTTTTGTCTGTAAATACACTCAGATGTCTTGCACCGCCCCCACATCTACTCCTCAACTCCCCCGTCCCTGTCCTAGTTCAACCGAGGTCCCTTCCATGATCATCTTCCTCCGACATTAACCACATAAAGATATATTCTGCGATGGCGGGGGGATGCTGCGACCGGAGGTGCTTGAGGGCCCAAGAAAGCACATGCTACTGATAAAAATGTATTAAGAAATCCAAGATAATCCACTCGACACGCCCACACAGGAAGTGTCAGTGGCAGAAAGAAGTGAGGCCGGTCTCTGGGCAGCGCATGTGCGCCACCAGGAATGTGACAGTACCCCCCCAAAAAAACCATTGCATATAAGTCTTAATAACGCCGATAATTATTGCTTTGCACTCCTGTCTAGACAGGGAACGGTTAAATTGGGTGTTTGGGCGCGGAGGCGAGTAAAGTGAGCATTCTATTGAGGTCTTAGTTTGGCTAATCTCTCCCATGTGACAGCACAGCCAGATTTGCTGCCATGGAATGCCACAGGCTGTTGTGCCGGGGACAAAAAGAGACAGAGGCTTAAGCTGCAGGGGGGCGGCCATCCTGCAGAGCGGCGCAACTACGCCAAAAAAGAGAGAGAAGAGGAGGGGGGGAAGTTCTCATGGTTGCCACACTCCTTACCCCCTCCTAGTCCCCATTGCACCTACTGTGATGTATCACCTGCACGATGGCCAATTATGATTGTATGCAAATGGTCAAACTGGGGTTGTACGGTATACCGGTATTAGTCTAGTACCGCGATACTAATGAATCATATTCGGTACTATACTGCCTCTGAAAAGTACCGGTCCACCCCCATCGTCGTGTCATTGCTGGTTTACGAGCAGAGAAGCATGTTCGGCGGCACACAATCACGGAGTACTTACAAGCAGAAACAGTGTGTAGGTACACACTGTTTCTGCTTGTAAGTACTCCGGTTAAACAACTTTAACACTGTTACAAATATGCGCCACACTGTGAACCCACACCAAACAAGAATGACAAACACATTTCGGGAGAACATCCCCACCGTAACACAACATAAACACAACAGAACAAATACCCAGAATCCCATGCATCCCTAACTCTTCCGGGCTACATTATACACCCCCCCGCTACGTGAAGTTATAACACTGAAACACCCTCAGGAAGAGGTGCTTTTAAAACACGGCTAGCTAGTGTTTTAGCTACTTCTAAATCACTAATCCTGGTCTCCATGGCGACAAATAAAGTACGTTTCTGACAAGTATCATCCCTGCAGGACAAGGAATAGCTAAACATGCTTCACTACACGCCGTAGCTCACCGGCGTCACAATGTAAACAAACGCCATTGGTGGATCTACACCTGACATCCACTGTAATGATACCAAGTACAGGAGTTTATCTAGTTCAGGGGTCGGCAACCTTTACCACTCAAAGAGCCATTTTGACCCGTTTCACAAAATAAAGAAAACAATGGGAGTCACAAAACTCTTTTGAAATTTAAAATGAAATAACACTGCATACTAAGTTTTTTTTTTTTTTGCTTTGTGCTATGTATAAACCAGGGGTCTCAGACACGCGGCCCGCACCTTAATATGAAAATGTAATGTTAGTGCAGCCCGCGAGTTTTATATGAATGCCGCTTGACAGCATCACACTTGTCACCCCTCCCGAATTTCAGAGCAACTATTCTCTCAAATGTCTGCTGATTTTCACTTTAACAACAATAATAAGGGCGTGCTATGATGGCACTACCTTTAGCGCCCTCTACAACCTGTGCAAACAGCTTGCCAGCCCAGTCACATGCGGCTTCTGCAGACACACGTAAGTGACTGCAAGGCATACTTGTTCAACAGCCATACAGGTCACACTGAGGGTGCCCGTTTAAACAACTTTAACACTGTTACAAATATGCGCCACACTGTGAACCCACACCAAACAAGAATGACAAACACACTTCGGGAGAACATCCCCACCGTAACACAACATAAACACAACAGAACAAATACCCAGAGTTCCATGCATCCCTAACTCTTCCGGGCTACATTATACACCCCCGCTACCACCAACCCCCCCCCCCCCCCTCCGTGCGTCGGTTGAGGTGGGCGGGGTTGGGGGGGCTGGGTTTGGTGGTAGCGGGGGTGTATAATGTAGCCCGGAAGAGTTAGGGATGCATGGGATTCTGGGTATTTGTTCTGTTGTGTTCATGTTGTGTTACGGTGCCGAAATGTGTTTGTCATTCTTGTTTGGTGTGGGTTCACAGTGTGGCGCATATTATTAAGAGTGTTAAAGTTGTTTATATCACAACCCTCAGTGTAACATGTATGGCTGTTGACCAAGTATGCCTTACGTGTGTAAGCAAAGGCCTCATACAACATGTGACCAGGCCGGCACGCAGATAGCAAGAACGCGACAACATGTTGTAGAGGACGTTAAAGGTAGTGCCATCACGGCACGCCCTCAATATTGTTGTCCGGGTGAAAATCTGAGAATGTTTGCCCCGGGAGATTTCCGGGAGAGGCACCCAGAAAAATCAGCTGAGCCACATCAGAATGATCAAAGAGCCGCATGCGGCTCCGGAGCCGCGGGTTGCCGACCCCTGATCTAGTTGATACTACTATGATTACGTCGATATTTTTTTGCATCACAAAATTTTCTTTTGTTTTCTTTTAATGTATATTATGTTTATAAACTCAGGAAACATGTCCCTGGACACATGAGGACTTTGAATATGACAAACGTATGATCCTGTAACGACTTGGTATCGGATTGATACCTAAATTCGTGGTATCATCCAAAACTAATGTAAAGTATCCAAACAACAGAAGAATATTGATAATTAATTAATATTACATTTTAACAGAAGTGTAGGAAGAACATGTTAAAAGAGAAAGTAAGCAGATATTAACAGTAAATGAACAAGTAAATTTTCTACCATCAATTTTGACAAAATAATAGAATGATAAATGACACAATATGTTACTGCATATGTCAGCAGACTAAATTAGGAGCCTTTGTTTGTTTACTTACTACTAAAAGACAAGTTGTCTTGTATGTTCACTATTTTATTTAAGGACAAACTTGCAATAATAAACATATGTTTAATGTACCCTAAGATATTTTGTTAAAGTGAAGCCAACAATGCAATTTTTTGTGGTCACCTTCATTTAGAAAAGTATCGAAATAATTTTGGTACCGCTACCAAAATATTGGTATCGGGACAACACAAGGTCAAACACATGCACACAGTGTAAAGCGTATTATAACTTTTTAAGATGGCCTGTATTATTTACTTATTATTAGAGGTGATCACCAAAACACACTTCCATAACAGCATCGGTGTCAATGTAAACACTAGTAACCAGGTCAAAGAAAATCCTTTAAGTACCAGTAGAGTGGTAATAGCTTCAATAGAGTGGCCTCTCTATTGAAGCTATTACCATATATCTATATATATATGATTTATGACACCAAAAGACTTATAAAGTTTGTGTGAATAAATAGAAACGATCAAAATTATATCTCTCATGGAGATTCCTGACCCATTTTGAAAAATAATGAGTAAGCCAGTCACGTGATCACATGACATAGCGTTAGGAACCAAAGATCCCTTCCCCATCAACAACAATACTAATCAAGCAGACTATGTGAGAGCCAACAATGATCACTATGGGAAAAATTATGAGCCCGAACACAAAGAGGATGAGTAATACATTTTAAGAAGCCCAGTGCTAAACGGATGCAGCTTGATTGAAACACTATAGCATTAGCAGCATTGCTAGGTGCCAAACATACAAACTAACCATAATAAACCATAATAAAAGAAACACTTACTGTAATATTTCCACTCTGGTTTGGATGTCGACCGATGCGACGTTCACATAATTCCGTTTGGATAAAGATTCAATCATAATCCTCACAAAAGGTTAAAAAAAATTGCTGCATTGAGCGTATTTTTATGTCTTTTTCGCCTTCTCGGGGGATGTCAAAGTCAACCAGTCTCTTGGCCCGTAGCCACATGTTTCTACTAACAGGTGAGATATTAATGAATTTTAATCTAGAATGTACTTTTGGCAAGTTTACGATGAAGCAAAAGCTTAGTGTATCAACATTAGCAGTGTAAGCAAGCATTCGCTCACTGCTAAAATAGACCATCTGCATTGGCGCTAATAATAACAATCACTCATATTTGGTGAATTTTCACGTCACGAATAAAGTTAAAGTTAAAGTTAAAGTACCAATGATTGTCACACACACACTAGGTGTGGCGAAATTATTCTCTGCATTTGACCCATCACCCTTGAATTTTCACGTCACGAATAGAAGACCCTCGTTTTGTTGACTCAATTGTTAGCTATTTATTGTCATGTCTGTGTGACCATGTTTTGTATTAGTCATGTTTTGTTTAGTTTAGTTATTGGACTCTTTAGTTTCTGGCTTTTCACTCCCTTGTCTTGTTTCCATGGTAACCCATTAGTTTCACCTGTTTCACGTTTGGACTCATTGTGCACTCTTGTTTGTCACCATAGCAACCCATTAGTTTTCACCTGTCACGTCACGCACCTGTTTCACGTTTTGAGTCACGCACCTGTTTTCGTGAATCATGTCTGTAGTATTTAAGTTCATTGTTTTCAGTTTGTCTTTCTGGCGACATCCCGCATTTATGCTCTTCATACCCCTGTCACACTGTTAACCTCTGCGCACTTCATGCCATGTCCAAGTAAGTTTTCTTTATTCATGCCATAGTTTGCAAGTTTGTTTCTTTGTTCACAGTTTCTGCCTATGTGCAAGTTTTGTTTTCAATAGCCTAGTTTTGTACCTCTATCATTAAATAAAAACATCTCTTTCCAATGTTTGCATAGTTCCAGTATGACTGATCTGATAATATGGTCAGAGTGCAGAGGCGTTACTACAGTGACCTAGAATCTATGGAAATTCCTGAAGATATTTGGAGCGGAATATTAAAAATAGTGAATTTGTGGCATTTTGTGATGTTTAGATGGTGTTTACACATACTTTGCGAATTGTAAATACAATTGGATATGGTTTAATGCATACAATGATACAATTAAGCATATAAAGTCAACTTGTTTTTCCACTCGACTGGTACTTTAAGGGGGAATTGCACTTTTTTGGATTTTTTTCTGTAATTCACAATCCTTATGAGAGACAAGAACTTATACTTATTTTTTTATTTTTTTAATGCATTATAAAACGTAAATAAAAGTCAGCTTACAATGGAGTCAATAGGAGCCATGACGTCATTGCGTCTATTGCATCTGTTTCACCATAAAACCTAATAAACAATATCTAAAAAGTGCCAGCAATACTCCATTTACATTTTATGACCTGAATATTGACCAAATATGAGTGATATTGTTTTTATAAGCGCTAACTTTAAGGACCTACATTTCGGGGTGCATTTATTAGAAAGAGGTAACTAGCTTATACTGTATTGACATCATGAGCTTGTGAGCTGCTTTTTCGCCTATGACCTGATGAAAGTTAATTCTAGAATATAAATCATACCTCTCACCTGGGCAATAGGAGGATGTGGACATAAACCGAGAAGTTAGTATATATACCAGGTAATGACGATAAAAGACCCGAAAAGAGGCTTAGTTTCGCCCGACTTTTTTCTTCTCAAGGATTAAATGGGTTATAGTTGCATAGCGCTTTTCGACCTTCAGGGTACTCAAAGCGTTTTGACACTATTTCCACATTCACCCATTATGAGTCATTATTCATATATCAGTCTGCATCCCACTGACAACTGACATAGTGCAGTTTTATTAGTGATGTTTTATTTCATTTATTTGTGTAAGACCACAGCTATCAATTATAGTCTGGAGCGCCACACACTGAGGGTCTGACAGGGTATTCATGTGGATATTAAAATCCCACTTTATAATTATATTATCTTCATGCGTCACTAGATCAGCGACAAACTCTGACAATTCACTGATAAAGTCCGGATAGGGCCCAAGGGGGGCGGTAGATAACAGCCAGATATAGAGGTAGTGGGGTGACAGATCTCATAGTAAGCATCTCAAATTATTTATATTTATTACATAGGTTAGGGCTAAGGTTAAGGTTTTCATTGGATATTAGTGCACCCTGCACCCCTTTTTAAGGGGACGGGCAATATGTGCATTTGTATAGTTAGGAGGAGATGCCTCGTTAAGCGGGAAAAATTCATCTGGTTTTAGCCAAGTTTCACTGAGACAGTTAAGATTGTTGTCTCTATTGACCTCATTAACTAATAACGTTTTGGGAGACAATGATCTGATGTTTAAAAAGCCCATATTATAGATAGTAGGCTGTTTTGAAGAATGTTTGTTAATGGCATCTGCGGCACTGATATCAATAACGTTACATCTATTTTGTGTAGTGCGCCTTAAATTAATTTGATCACATCTAGGAATTGATATGATGGGAATCTTGAGATTATTTGCTTGGTGCTGCGATAGATTGAACACTTCATAATTTGCCACCTCAGTAGAATGCATGTTCACCTCTAGCCTCTTATGTATTAATCTAGGAGAAATGCTATGTGTGTAAGAATTTTCCAACCTGCCGTTGGTTAGTTCTAGCTTAACTGACTCCTCTCCTGGGCTAACAGACACTGTAATTGCCTGTGTCCAAGCTTGCTCTAGTGTAGTTAGTCAAGTGTGACTCGAATAGTAATCTATATATCTGAAAAGAGTGATGGCGCCTTCCCGGTTAGTGTGAAGGCTGTTCCTCCTCAGCAAGCTTGGTTTGCCCCAGAAAGAGGGCCAATTATTGAGACTAATCTGCTATACCTCTCATCATTGCCTCTCACAGGCAGGGAGCCACAGACAAGTCTTGATGCCGAGACATCTTTCTAGCAAGATTACAAATCCGAGCTGTGTTCCTCTTTGAAATCTCTGACTATCTCATTCTAGTGTCATTGGAGCCGACGTGGACAACTATGTTCACGTAGCTAGTGGTGCGATTAGCCTGTCTTACGTGTTTACTAGGCCTGTTGCGAGTTAGCTCCCTAAGACTAGCTTCAATGTCGGGTGCTCTGGCCCCCAGGAATACACTTAATTATGGCTGGTTTACTAAGCTGTATGTTCTGGGTGATGGAGTCCCCTATGACTAAGGTGTGGTGTCCGGTAAACTGGGGTGTAGGACTAGTTAAAGAGCTAAATCTTTCACGCGTCCCAGCCGGCTTTGGTCTGCTACAAACTGGGTTAGTCAACTCGCTACAGCTAACGCACAAAATTCCATACAAATACTCACATTCACCAAAATAAATAACAAATAAAATAAATACAAAGAAGTACTGTTTTTAAAGTACAACATTGATAAATGATACCCTTTTCCTAAGTATTAATGCAGGCTGACTTAACGCCTCACCATTAGTACAACATTGGTTCTGCTACTGATGCGTTGTGCAATAAACTTGTTATAAAATGATATCGGTAGAAAAAAACGGCATTTAGTTTAAATAATAATGAGTCATATATTGGAATATGGGATCCATTATTTACATTTGTTTTAACTATTAAATGAACCTAAAATATTATTTTATCTTTGTGGGAAATATTGGACACCATGTGTTGTCACACCATTGTTCATTTGTATTTAATTTTTTATAAATGGCTATGATGATAATGTAAATGAGGGATTTCTAATCGCTGCTATGTTGGAATTCTTATTAATGTTGATACTGTTATTAATATTATTAATTTTTGTTTGACTACTTTTGGATTGTTTTGTGTCATGTTTGTGTGTTCTCTCAATTGCTCTGTTGATTGTTATTCTGGATGTTACTATGGTATTGTTGTGTATTGTTTTGTTGGATTGATTAGTAAAAAATAAAATAAATAAATAAGCAAATATAAAAATAATAAAAATGACCTTGTGTTTAAAGAGAGCTATATTTTCCTTTCCACTTTATCAAAATAAATACATTGTTTTATACAAAATCAAAAATAACGGCGTCTCTCCATTTATTACCTTTTTCCAATTAACACATAAACAACCTATTTATACTGTAATTAGAGCATTTACAGTACATTTTTCAGTAACATGATCCATGTTACGCCTACGGAAACATGGTTGCCAATTTGCACCGACGGCCTCTCCAAACCTGCAGCAAACGTTCATTCGATTCATATACAAGCGTGGGCCGCACTGCAGGCATTGTGGGTAAAGTGTCACATCCACAGTAACGGGGATAGAGAAAGCCGAGTTTAAACCGACAACCTCCCGGTTTGGCAGTGGCACTACCGACTGAGCCACTGCCAACCCTATAAATGATTGTGCTCCATGAAACCTGCCTGGTTGTAGTCCTTAATGATTTATGACTCCTACAGGCTGACAAGGGTATTACAGTTTGTAGTTTGGGTGTGTAGTAGCCATCTTGTGTGGAGTCCAATAATTTGTCTTTAAAAAATTATGGATGTTGTACATCCTTTCACTGTACAAACATACAAACCCCGTTTCCATATGAGTTGGGAAATTGTGTTAGATGTAAATATAAACGGAATACAATGATTTGCAAATCCTTTTCAACCCATATTCAATTGAATGCACTACAAAGACAAGATATTTGATGTTCAAACTCATAAACTTTATTTTTTTTTGCAAATAATAATTAACTTAGAATTTCATGGCTGCAACACGTGCCAAAGTAGTTGGGAAAGGGCATGTTCACCACTGTGTTACATGGCCTTTTCTTTTAACAACACTCAGTAAACGTTTGGGAACTGAGGAGACACATTTTTTAAGCTTCTCAGGTGGAATTATTTCCCATTCTTGCTTGATGTACAGCTTAAGTTGTTCAACAGTCCGGGGGTCTCCGTTGTGGTATTTTAGGCTTCATAATGCGCCACACATTTTCAATGGGAGACAGGTCTGGACTACAGGCAGGCCAGACTAGTACCCGCACTCTTTTACTATGAAGCCACGTTGATGTAACACGTGGCTTGTCATTGTCTTGCTGAAATAAGCAGGGGCGTCAATGGTAACGTTGCTTGGATGGCAACATATGTTGCTCCAAAACCTGTATGTACCTTTCAGCATTAATGGCGCCTTCACAGATGTGTAAGTTACCCATGTCTTGGACACTAATACACCCCCATACCATCACAGATGCTGGCTTTTCAACTTTGCGCCTATAACGATCCGGATGGTTCTTTTCCTCTTTGGTCCGGAGGACATGACGTCTACAGTTTCCAAAAACAATTTGAAATGTGGACTCGTCAGAGCACAGAACACTTTTCCACTTTGAATCAGTCTATCTTAGATGAGCTCAGGCCCAGCGAAGACGACGGCATTTCTGGGTGTTGTTGATAAACGGTTTTCGCCTTGCATAGGAGAGTTTTAACTTGCACTTACAGATGTAGCGACCAACTGTAGTTACTGACAGTGGGTTTCTGAAGTGTTCCTGAGCCCATGTGGTGATATCCTTTACACACTGATGTCGCTTGTTGATGCAGTACAGCCTGAGGGATCGAAGGTCACGGGCTTAGCTGCTTACGTGCAGTGATTTCTCCAGATTCTCTGAACCCTTTGATGATATTACGGACCGTAGATGGTAAAATCCCTAAATTCCTTGCAATAGCTGGTTGAGAAAGGTTTTTCTTAAACTGTTCAACAATTTGCTCACGCATTTGTTGACAAAGTGGTGACCCTCACCCTATCCTTGTTTGTGAATGACTGAGCATTTCTTGGAATCTACTTTTATACCCAAGCATTGCACCCACCTGTTCCCAATTTGCCTGTTCACCTGTGGGATGTTCCAAATAAGTGTTTGATGAGCATTCCTCAACTTTATCAGTATTTATTGCCACCTTTCCCAACTTCTTTGTCACGTGTTACTGGCATCAAATTCTAAAGTTAATGATTATTTGCAAAAAAAAAAAAAAATGCTTATCAGTTTGAACATCAAATATGTTGTCTTTGTAGCATATTCAACTAAATATGGGTTGAAAATGATTTGCAAATCATTGTATTCCGTTTATATTTACATCTAACACAATTTCCCAACTCATATGGAAACGGGGTTTGTACATTCACTGTAAATAAATACACATACTGTACATATACATTCACTGTACAAACATACATATACACATACTGAACATACATATACATACTCACACACACTCATGCATATAACCACGTGTCATCAAACATAAATTAACGTTGTTACCCTAGGGTAAACTGGGTAACACATGGCACACTGACAAAGCTTAACCTATTGTTACTATAACAATCTACAAGGTTAATATAGCTGGCTTCTCTTTCTTCCCCTCCAATAATCTGCTTTCTTTTGTATCTCTAGTTATCATCACATATATGCATTGTTGCATTTGAACAATTGTATTGTTGATAATAGAGGTAATTATTGTTATTATTGATTATCAATAGTGCTATTTCTATTGGTATTTGTATTGCTCCATTTGTAGTGTAATAATGCTCATTGTCATTTCTGTATTATTTATTTCATTAACTGCTTCTTTGCTATCACTTTCACCATCATATTTGTATATATCCTATTTGCTGATGTTGCTCTATTGTTGTTGTTGTGTTTGCTGTTGTTTTTGTCTCTCTTGTCCCCACAATTTCCCCCTCTTTTTTTTCTCTTTCTATCCCCTCCTGCTCTGGCCCGGTTGCACCAAATAATATAAATATTTTTAATAAAGTCAAATACAAATAAGGCAACAAGAGAAGTATCCCACACTTCTCTTTTGTAAAGTAAATTTGCACAGCCGACATGGGCATCTACATCAACTATATGGTTTGCCTGAGAAGCTGGACAGGACAAAAATAAATTTAAAAAAATAAATACAAATAATATGGATGTCAGTGTTTCTCCTAGGAGACTGTCCAAATGCATGATGAATCACTATTCATGATTACATGTACTAATGCCAGTTACCATAGTGGTAACAAATGTTATTTTCCCCTAACTGGGATTGCCTTTAAAGGGGAACATTATCACCAGACCTATGTAAGCGTCAATATATACCTTGATGTTGCAGAAAAAAGACCATATATTTTTTTAACCGATTTCCGAACTCTAAATGGGTGAATTTTGGCGAATTAAACGCCTTTCTATTATTCGCTCTCGGAGCGATGACGTCACATCGTGACGTCACATCGGGAAGCAATCCGCCATTTTCTCAAACACATTACAAACACTCAGTCAAATCAGCTCTGTTATTTTCCGTTTTTTCGACTGTTTTCCGTACCTTGGAGACATCATGCCTCGTCGGTGTGTTGTCGGAGGGTGTAACAACACGAACAGGGACAGATTCAAGTTGCACCAGTGGTCCAAAGATGCGAAAGTGGCAAGAAATTGGACGTTTGTTCCGCACACTTTACCGACGAAAGCTATGCTACGACAGAGATGGCAAGAATGTGTGGATATCGTGCGACACTCAAAGCAGATGCATTTCCAACGATAAAGTCAAAGAAATCTGCCGCCAGACCCCCATTGAATCTGCCGGAGTGTGTGAGCAATTCAGAGACAAAGAACCTCGGTAGCACGGCAAGCAATGGCGGCAGTCTGTTCCCGCAGACGAGCGAGCTAAACCCCCTGGATGTCTTGGCTCACACCGTCCCTTATGCCACCGAAGATGATCAAGAGAAGAATATCGACCCTGGCTTTCCTGGCCTGCTGACATAAACTCCAAAACTGGACAGATCAGCTTTCAGGAAAAGAGAGCGGATGAGGGTATGTCTACAGAATATATTAATTGATGAAAATTGGGCTGTCTGCACTCTCAAAGTGCATGTTGTTGCCAGATGTATTTCATATGCTGTAAACCTAGTTCATAGTTGTTAGTTTCCTTTAATGCCCAACAAACACATATCAATCGTTGGTTAGAAGGCGATCGCCGAATTCGTCCTCGCTTTCTCCCGTGTCGCTGGCTGTCGTGTCGTTTTCGTCGGTTTCGCTTGCATACGGTTCAAACCGATATGGCTCAATAGCTTCAGTTTCTTCTTCAATTTCGTTTTCGCTACCTGCCTCCACACTACAACCATCCGTTTCAATACATGCGTAATCTGTTGAATAGCTTAAGCCGCTAAAATCCGAGTCTGAATCCGAGCTAATGTCGCTATAACTTGCTGTTCTTTCCGCCATGTTTGTTTGCATTGGCATCACTATGTGACGTCACAGGAAAATGGACGGGTGTATATAACGATGGTTAAAATCAGGCACTTTGAAGCTTTTTTTAGGGGTATTGCGTGATGGGTAACATTTTGAAAAAAACATCGAAAAATAAAATAAGCCACTGGGAACTGATTTTTAATGGTTTTAACCCTTCTGAAATTGTGATAATGTTCCCCTTTAACACGGTCACATACGATATGCCACCGAAGCAGCATCATAAGCGACCAGATGCTGTCAGTCCTGACTCTGGTACGTAAACAGGCAGTCCTCACCTTTACAACATTTAACATTCTCAGTTCTATTATTATAATGCCCCTGACTGGACCTCAGTTGCTCTATTTTCGACCCTGAGGAAGGTTCTAACTTGCTACTGTGCACAGTGAGTGGAGTTCTGGAAGTTGTCACACACACACACACACATGCTCATACACAACTGTGCTGTGTTGTCCTTCCTCTGGTGCGGTCCATGCAGTCAACTTGGGACCACATCTGGTCTCCAGCCGCACCAGGATCGCACACAGCGGCCCCGTGAATCCCACAAGCATGGCAAGGACAAACAAAACGGATCCTGAGGGTCCCAGAATTCCATGTTTTTCCTGCCTGCCTTTGTGTTTGTGGTGTGTATCATCTGGAGGGAAGAGGGGAGGAACAATCGGAAGCTGCATGAATTTGCACCCTGCAGTTACAGGCGACCTTTACAGATGTTTGATGCAACTTTTTTTTTGTGTGTCTTTTCCAGGTATTAGCGTTGATGCATTATAATATACCAGTGGTTCTCAAACTTTTTTCCACAACAAACACTTAGCTCTCCAAGTATCACCATAGTGACCAACATTAAAAAACAGTAGCGTAGTAGGCCTAAATATTCATTAAAAACAAGGCAGAGGTTTTATTTAACAATTATATTCAATATTTTGGCCACACAGTTTGAACAGTAACATTCTGTTTGAATGTACAAAAAGTTGGCACGTTGTGTAAATCGTAAATAAAAACAGAATACAATGATTTGCAAATCATTTTCAACTTATATTCAATTGAATAGACTGCAAAGACAAGATAATTATTGTTCGAACTGAGAAACTTTATTTTGTTTTGGCAAATAATCATTAACTTAGAATTTAATGGCAGCAACACATTACAAAAAAGTTGGCAAAGGGGCATTTTTACCACTGTGTTACATGGCCTTTCCTTTTAACAACACTCAGTAAATGTTTGGGAACTGGGGAGACCAATTTTTGAAGCTTCTCAGGTGGAATTCTTTCCCATTCTTGCTTGATGTACAGCTTAAGTTGTTCAACAGTCCGGGGTCTCCATTGTGGTATTTTAGGCTTCATAATGTGTCACACATTTCAGTGGGAGACAGGTTTGGACTACAGGCAAGCCAGTATTGTACCCACACTCTTTTACTATGAAGCCACGCTGATGTACGACGTGGCTTGGCATTGTCTTGCTGAAATAAGCAGGGGCGGTCAATGATAACGTTGCTTGGATGGCAACATATGTTGCTCCAAAACCTGTATGTACCTTTCAGCATTAATGGCGCCTTCACAGATGTGTAAGTTACCCATGCCTTGGGCACTAACACACCCCCATACCATCACAGATGCTGGCTTTTCAACTTTGCGCCTATAACAATCCGGATGGTTCTTTTCCTCTTTGTTCCGGAGGACACGTCATCCACAGTTTCCAAAAGCAATTTGAAATGTGGACTCGTCAGACCACAGGACACTTAGATGAGCTCGGGCCCAGCGAAGCCGGCGGTGTTTCTGGGTGTTGTTGAAAAATGGTTTTTGCTTTGCATAGTAGAGTTACAACTCGCACTTACAGATGTAGCAACAAACTGCAGTTACTGACAGTGGTTTTCGGAAGTGTTCCAGAGCCCATGTGGTGATATCCTTTACACACTGATGTCGCATTTTGATGCAGTAACACCGGAGGGATCAAAGGTCTCGGGCATTCACGGTTTGCTTTTCGGCCTTGTCGCATACGTGCAGTGATTTCTCCAGATTATCTGAACCTGTTGCTGATATTACGGACCGTAGATGTTGAAATCCATAATTTCCTTGCAATAGCTCGTTGAGAAATGTTGTTCTTAAACTGTTCGACAATTTGCTCACGCATTTGTTGACAAAGTGGTGATCCTCGCCCCATCCTTGTTTGTGAAGGACTGAGCATTTCATGGAAGCTGCTTTTATACCAACTCATGGCACCCACCTGTTCCCAATTAGCCTGTCTACCTGTGGGATGTTCCAAATAAGGGTTTGATGAACATTCCTAAACTGTCTGTCTTTTTCCCCCACTTGTGCCAGCTTTTTTTAAACATGTTGCAGGCATCAAATTCCAAATGAGCTAATATTTGCAAAAAATAACAAAGTTTACCAGTTTGAATGTTAAGTATCTTGTCTTTGCAGTCTATTCAATTGAATATTGGGTGGAAAGGATTTGCAAATCATTGTATTCTGTTTTTATTTACAATTTACACATCATGTTTTGACATAAAAACAATGACTTGTGTGTTGTTTGGGAACAGTTAATAACAGTTATGTGCATGTCGAGAGCAGTTTTTATGTGGGCTTACAAGGTGAACAACTAAAATTAATGTTTTGGGCATTGTTTCATCCAAACGCACACATTTGTCCAAATGTGGCCAAATAGACGCATTGTGGGTTTCCTGGACCTTGTTATTTATATTCATATGTCTTTATATTTATTTTTTATTCATACGGTTATCTATATGAGTTTCAAAGGGTGACAAAAACATGCAATTATGTGATGACAATAATACTTTCACATGCCTTATCTACACTGTTTACGTCGGGAAACGGGCTCCAGTCCTGTAGATCAGTGGTTCTCAAATGGGGGTACTTCAAGGTATGCCAAGGGGTACGTGAGATTTTTTTTAAATGTCTGTCAAAAAGAACTGTGAAAAGAAATGCAACAATGTTCAGTGTTGACAGCTAGATTTTTTTGTGGACATGTTCCATAAATATTGATGGTAAAGATTTCTTTTTTTGTGAAGAAATGTTTAGAATTAAGTTCATGAATCCAGATGGATCTCTATTACAAACCCCAAAGAGGACACTTTAAGTTGATGATTACTTCTATGTGTAGAAATCTTTATTTATAATTGAATCACTTGTTTATTTTTCAACAAGTTTTTAGTTATGTTTATATTTCACTGCTGGACTCTAGAAAGAGGTTCCGCAGCCTCCGAAGCAGAACCTCCAGGTTCTGTAACAGCTTCTTCCCTCAAGCCGTAAGACTCTTGAACGCATCATAATTAAATTATCCCCTCAACTCCCCCCAAATTGGATTAACTCGCTGGAATAAAAAAGACAATATAACATACATCCATAAACGTGGACGCATGTGAAAAAGTGTAATATATTTATCTGTACAGTAATCTATTATGTATATTTATATATATTTATTTTATATATATACTTATATATTATTTATATATATTTATTTATTTACATATGCACCTTATTGCTTTTTTATCCTGCACTACCATGATCTTATGTAACGAAATTGTGTTCTTATCTGTGCTGTAAAGTTCAAATTTGAATGACAATAAAAAGGAAGTCTAAGTCTATCTTTTTTTCCAAATAGTTCAAGAAAGACTACAACAAATGAGCAATATTTTGCACTGTTATACAATTTAATAAATCAGAAACTGATGACATAGTGCTGTATTTTACTTCTTTATCTCTTTTTTTCAACCAAAAATGCTTTGCTCTGATTAGGGCAGGGGTTGGCAACCTGCGGCTCTCGATGCGGCTCTCTGGAAATGTTTTAAAAATGTATGAAAAATGGCAAAAGATGAGGGGAAAAAAAAAGAAGTTTTGTTTTAATATGGTTTCTGTAGGAGGACAAACATGACACAAGCCTCCCTAATTTTTACAAAGCACACTGTTTCTATTAAACATGCTTCACTGATTCGAGTATTTGGCGAGCGCCGCTTTGTCCTACTAATTTTTGCGGTCCTTGAACTCACCGTAGTTGTTTACATGTATAACTTTCTCCGACTTTCTAGAGCGTGTTTTATGCCACTTCTTTTTCTGTCTCATTTTGTCCACCAAACTTTTAACGTTGTGCATGAAAGGTGAGTTTTGTTGTTATTGACTTGTGTGGAGTGCTAGTCAGACATATTTGGTCACTGCATGACTGCAAGCTACTCGATGCTAACATGCTATTTAGGCTAGCTATATGTACATATTGCATCATTATGCCTCATTTGTAGCTATATTTGAGGTCATTTAGTTTCCTATAAGTCCTCTTAATTCAATTTATATCTCATGACACACTATCTGTATGTAATATGGCTTTTAATTTTTTTGTGGCTCCAGACAGATTTGTTTTTGTATTTTTGGTCCAATATGGCTCTTTTAACATTTTGGGTAGCCGACCCCTATATTAGGGGGTACTTGAATTAAAAAAATGTTCACAGTGGGTACATCACTGAAAAAAGGTTGAGAACCACTGCTGTAGATGACGTCCCACCAAGATTGGCCATGAAAAGGGGTTAGTTAGTTATCTACCCATTACTCAAAAAATAATTGATATTATAAGAAATGACAGTCAAATTATTAATTTGGTCTCACGATGACGAAAATGTATTGATCATAAATGGTTTAGCCGTTGCTAAAATGGAAGGTAATCTCATTTCTGACAGATGGAATGATGTGTTACTACCTGTGTCACACATTCTAAGGATCAGCCTCAATCCCTCCAGCCCAACCAGCCAAATCCCCCCGAGCCCCAGTTCTCCAGTCTGGGACAGACGTGAGAATCCTCGCTCCGTTGCCGGCGAGAACAAGCAGATCTGTGGGTGTCAGCTCCGCCCCCCCTCTCCAATGTTTTAATTAAGGAAAAATAATCAGGATTTACATCACAATGCCAGGCCGGGGGGTGGGGGGGGGGGGGCTCGTAACATTAGTGGCTGGTTTGTCAACCCAAACTCAATGAAAATGCAACATCACCTCAGCCCTCCTTCACAGGTTCTCAGATTAGCCACTGGAGGAGAGACCTTGAGTTGGTTTAACTCTTTTGTGTTTTAAGCATCAGCACCCCCCTCGTCCCCAATCGGTCCTGGACCGCATCCTCTTAAGGGGGGCTAAGTGGCCGGCAAGAGATGTGAGGTTTTTTTGTTTTTTTTTCTTCCCAAAAAAAATAAAAATAAAGTTAAGCACCAATCATTTAGTGTGGCTAGAAAGCGGGAAAACTACAATACTCTGCTTTGTTTTTGGTCCTGGTTGACAAGCCTGCAGTCACTTGTTGCTAGGCAGAATTTATACAGCACAATCATTTAAAAGGAATGCAAATCCTTTTAAAACGAGTAATTGTGTGAATGCTCCAAAGCATTTTTCCACACCAAAATTCATCTATTTATTCAACTTCTTCTTCTTCTACAGATTTTGGCGCGCTCTACCTTCCACATTGTCATCCGAGTCAAACCGTTGTTACGTGTACAGGAGGAAGGAGACGGCACAGACAGAAGGGACGTCGTTTTAGCTCTAGGTTTATTTATATATATTCACAATATATATAAATAATAAATGAGGTAAGAAACTAACCCAAAATATGTGTGTGTGACTATGTGTGGTGATTAGCTGTTGAGCGAGAGGTGGAAGACCAAGAGGGGCAAGGCAGGCTCGAAAGTCCGTGAGACAGGCAGGAAGTCGGGGGCAATAGAGAGGCGTCAGAGTCCGTGTCCAGGCGGGAGGTCCAGATCCAAGAGGCAGCCAGGGAACCAGAGGGAATACGGGGAGACGAGACACACAGCTCGTTACGCGGGAACGGGGGAAATGCTGCTGGAACGACACGACACAGGACAATGCACAATGAACACGGAGGAAGAGAAAACAGAGAGGGAGAGCATAGAGCCGAATACGAGTTGGTTTACTGTACAAAAGAAGTAGCTATGTTCTGGCCCGGAACGCAGGTCTGCACTGGCTTAAGAAGCCCAGGAAGCTCATCAGCGACAGGTGTGATGAGTGCTGATTGATTGCTTTCGCAGGAGTGGCACACACAGGTGCGCTCTTGGAGGTGAATGTGCATTGGAATGCGCCCCGGCCATGACAGTTCCAATTTCAAACTGTTCAGCCTATTCTGGAATCGCGGGCTTTCCCTTGACAAAATCCCCCAAATTCCCAGAATTCCAGGTTTTCCGGGACATTTTTCCCATTCAAAATGAATTGCCCATTTTTTCAAACTTCCACCAATTCCACATTTTTCAAACCATTCTTCCTTCAACATATTCCACCATGCTGGAAATTCAAACTACCTTTTTTTTCCATGTTCAAGAAAATCCAGGATTTTCCAGAATTCCTGGTTTTCTATAGCTTTATTTCCACACTTTTTTTTGGGCGACTACTTCTTCCACATTTTTTCTCCGATTCAAACCGTTCCAACTTCAAACTGTTCAGCCTATTCGGGAATCGTGGGCTTTTCCTTTGACAAATTCCAAAAATTCCCAGATTTCCCAGGATTCCAGGTTTTCCGGGACATTAGTCGCATTCAAAATGAATTGGCCATTTTTCAAAATTCCACCATTTCCACATTTTTTTTACCGATTCAAACCATTCCACCTTCCACCATCCTGGAAATTCAAACTACCGTTTTTTCCCCAAGTCCAAGAAAATTCCAGGATTTTCCAGAATTCCTGGTTTTCCAAAGCCCTATTTCCACACTTTTTTCGGGCGACTACTTCTTCCACATTTTTCATCCGATTCAAACCGTTCCAACTTCAAACTAATCAGCCTATTCGGGAATCGCGGGTTTTTCCTTTGAAAAATTCCAAAAATTCCCAGATTTCCCAGTATTCCAGGTTTTCCGGGACATTTGTCGCATTCAAAATGAATTGGCCATTTTTCAAAATTTCGACCATTTCCACATTTTTCAACCAATTTAAACCATTTCACCTTCAACATATTCCACCATCCTGGAAATTCAAACTACCATTTTTTTCCAAGTTCAAGAAATTTCCAGGATTTTCCAGAATTCCTGGTTTTTCAAAGCTTTATTTCCACACTTTTTTCGGGCGACAACTTCTTCCACATTTTTCATCCGATTCAAACCGTTCCAACTTCAAACTGTTCAGCCTATTCGGGAATCACAGGCTTTTCCTTTGACAAATTCCAAAAATTCCCAGATTTCCCAGGATTCCAGGTTTTCCGGGACATTAGTCGCATTCAAAATTAATTGGCCATTTTTCAAAACTCCACCATTTCCACATTTTTCAACCAGTTTAAACCATTTCACCTTCAACATATTCCACCATCCTGGAAATTCAAACTACAATTTTTTCCAAGTTCAAGAAAATTCCAGGATTTTCCAGAATTCCTGGTTTTCCAAACCCTTTTTCTGGTGACTACTCCTCCTCCTGTTTTTCACTTCATGTATCGCTCTATAATCTTGCGTCATGTAACTTTATGTCCATTTACATACAAAAATCATACATGTAAAATAACATTAAAAAATTGCAAACTTTGTCAAATATTAAGAGTCCGTAATATTTTTTTTTCTCCCAATGAATTGGTACTACTAGTTTACATCCGTTTTGCACTTCATGTATCTGTCTATAATGGTGCGTCATTTGTATGTCCATTCACATGCAAAAATAATACATGTCAAGTAACACAAAAATATAAAAACTGCAAACTTTGTCAAATATTAAGTCTATAAGATAAATTTGTTTTTTTCCAGTGAATGGGTACTGCTAGTTAATGTCTGTTTTGCACTTCATGCATCAGTCTTTAATTTTGCGTCATGTAACTGTATGTCCAGTCACATACAAAAATAATACATGACAAGTAACACAAAAATATAAAAACTGCAAACTTTGTCAAATATGTTGCGTCCATTCACATACAACATAAAGCAACACAAAAATATATTTAAAAAAATGTGCACTTCATCAAATATTAGGGGTCTGTAAGGATGAGATTGTTTTTTTCCCCCTAGTTTGTCTGTTTTTCACTTCAGGTATCTCTCTACAGAGGTGGGTAGAGTAGCCAGAAATTGTACTCAAGTAAGAGTACTGTTTCTTTAGAGATTTATTACTCAAGTAAAAGTAAGGAGTAGTCACCCAAATATTTACTTGAGTAAAAGTAAAAAGTATGTTGTGAAAAAACTACTCAAGTACTGAGTAACTGATGAGTAACATACACACACACACATATATATATATATATATATATATATATATATATATATATATATATATATATATATATATACACAAATTTTTATATATATATATATATATATATATATATATATATATATATACAGTATATAATTTATATTTATTTATTTTGCCGTTTTTGTTTACATGTTAAAGGTGTTTTAATGAATATACATGCATGTTTAACACATATAGATTCCTTTCTTTCATGAAGACAAGAATATAAGTTTGTGTATTACCTGATTCTGATGACTTGCATTGATTGTAATCAGACAGCAGTGATGATAGCGTCCACGTTTTCAAATGGAGGAGAAAAAAGTTCCTCCTTTCTGTCTAATACCACATGAAAGTGGTTGATTTTTGGCATCTTATTTGTCCAGCTTCCATATTCGTTTTTATACACTTTACAAGAAATACATTACGGCAAACTCCGTAGCTTGCTAGCTTGTTTGCGCTGGCTTTCGGAGACTCTTGTTTTGAAAGCGCAGGCGCGATGCAGCGGCACTTTTATTGTGAAGACAGGAACTGTGCAGTCAGTCTTTAGGCTTTTGACGGGATGTACGGTTGAAATAAAAGGGTCTTTTTTCCTTCACACTTTTGATTGATTGATTGAAACTTTTATTAGTAGATTGCACAGTACAGTACATATTCCGTACAATTGACCACTAAATGGTAACACCCCAATAAGTTTTTCAACTTGTTTAGCTCTGTTTGGCTCTGTTTGATTGGTCCAACGTCACCAGTGACTGCATCTGATTGGTGGAACGGAGTGAACGTCACCAGTGACTGTATTTGTTGAAACGCAGGCAGTATGACAGACCAAAACAAACAAAGCGTGCATTAACAGATCGATAACAATTAGTAGCGAGTAGCGAGCTGAATGTAGATAAAAGTAGCGGAGTAAAAGTAGCGTTTCTTCTCTATAAATATACTCAAGTAAAAGTATGTTGCAATAAAACTACTCTTAGAAGTACAATTTATCCCAAAAGTTACTCAAGTAGATGTAACGGAGTAAATGTAGCGCGTTACTACCCACCTCTGTCTCTCTGTAATCTTGCGTCAAGTAATTTTATGTCCATGTACATACAAAAATAACATGTAAAATAACACAAAAATATAAAAACTGCAAACTTTGTCAACTAAGAGTCCATAAGGTTGTTGTTTTTTCTAATGAATTGGTACTACTAGTTTACCTCTGTTTTTCACTTCATGTATCTGTCTATAATGGTGCGTCATGTAACTGTATGTCCATTCACATACAAACATAACATAAAGCAACACAAAAAATGTAGAAATTGTGTACAAATTATAAATCCATAAGATTAAATGTTTTTCCAATGAATGGGTACTTCTAGATTATGTCCATTTTTCACTTCATGCATCCGTCTATAATACTGCATCATGTATCTGTATGTCCATTCACATACCGGTACAAACATAACATACAGCTACACACAAATATAGAAATTGTGTACAAATAGGAGTCTATAAGATTACATGTTTTTCCAATGAATGGGTACTACTAGATTATATAAATTTTTCACTTCATGCATCTGTCTATAATACTGCGTCATGCATCTGTACGTCCATTCACATACAAACAGACTATGTAAAGTAACACACAAAATGAGAAATTGTCAAATACTAAGAGTCTATACGTTGAAACATTGTTTTGTTTTACAGTGAATAGGTACTACTAGTTTACATGTTTTTCACTTCATGCAACTGTCCATGTTGTGTCATGTATCTGTATGTCCATTCACAAACAAACATAACAAAACAACACAAAAATATAGAAATTGTGTACTTATTAGAGATGCGGGGTTTGCGGGCACAACCGCGGAGTCCGCGGATTATCCGCGGATCGGGCGGATGAAATTAAAAAAAATAAGATTTTATCCGCGCGCGGGTCGGGTCGGGCGGATTAATTAGATTTTTTTTTTTTTTTTTTGCGGGTGGCAGTTAAACCAATTCGGAAATATATATACATAGTTAAATGTTGTTACCCACATACGAAAAACGAGCAGGCACCTGCAGCATATGCCACAACAGAAGAAAAAAAAAGAAAAGAGATGGACACTTTTACGGAGCGGAGAAGGGACGCCTCGCCGGGGTCCGGGACCGAGGCCCCTTCCCCCGAGAGGGCCCCACCGGGAGCCGTAGCTGAGGCGATCCGCGAGAAGGGCCCGACGCACGTCCAGGGTCACTACCGCGCCCACCGCACCGACACCCCGCCTCGTCCGCCTTCGCCGCGCCCGGCGTCACGCGCAGCAGGTAAGCAGCTTACCTGCCCGCCACCCCCGTGGCCGGGGGCTCGTAACATGGGTCACTCCGCGCGCAGTGCGCTCACGAAAGGGGTGGGGCTCACCCTGGTTGATATAGACAGCAGGACGGTGGCCATGGAAGTCGGAACCCGCTAAGGAGTGTGTAACAACCCACCTGCCGAATCAACTAGCCCTGAAAATGGATGGCGCTGGAGCGTGGGCCCATACCCGGCCGTCACCGGCAGCGAGACGCGCTTGGAGGTGCGCTCAGCGCGGCTCCCATATGATTGCGCACTGGTGTGCGTCTGGGTCGTGACAGCGTGGCACGCGAAAGTTTGTTCTGCATTGGATCAGTCTCCTTTCTTTAACAGGCAAAAGCTTTATAACCTCACCATACCTGCCAACTTTTGCAATCAGAAAAACCTAGTAGCCAGGGTCCAAGGGCCCCAGGCCCCGGTAGGTCCAGGACAAAGTCCTGGTGGAGGGTTCAGGGCTTCGCCCCCCGACGCAAAATGATTATTAGCATTCAGACAGGTTAAAATGTTGCTAAAACCATCACTTTTCTATCAGTCACAGTGACTTTTCAAAACAAAAATACTACAGCAAAAATCATATGGGTTGATTGGCATGTTTATTCTGTAAGCTAACTTCAATAGTTTGAAATTATTTTGACAGTTAATGCCAGTTATCCTGTCAACCTTTCACAAGACTTCAATTTGTTAATTGAAAGTATAAACAGTATAAACACTTTTTACAGTAAACAAATGGTAAAACAGTACTAAACAATTCCATAAAAAAAAAAATTGGTGTCATTATTAACTTTCTGTCCAAGCTTGTATAATCTACTGCCTTGTTCAATTGTAAAAAATATTCTGTGCCTAAAATTCACATTTCTATCACAATTATCATACTGTAAACATGGTAAGCTAACTTCATTAAAATTAATAGTCCTGTCAATAGCATGGAATTACAATTCAAATGTAGTTTTTTTGTAAGCCTTTCAAAAGAATTCAAAATATGAAAAATTAATGAAAATTAATTGAAGCCATCAGACACTTGAAAAGTGGCACATCACATCTCTAATGTAATCATTTGAACTTTTCAACAGAAATAGCACTGCAAAAATATTAAGGACATACTTCTGTATTTTGGTAGTTATGCTGTCAACATTTAACAAGATTTCTTCAACTTGGACTTGAAAGCATAAATAGTATAAACACTTTTAACAGTATGTCGTGCTGTGAAATACAGCCGACAGGATTGCGCACCAAACACGAAGCAAGGCCAAAGTGCATGCGGTGCAGGAGAACAAAGGACTTCTTTCATTTAAGGTTTGTGATAAACCATCAAACTCATTCGTTAAAAGGACTCTATAGAAATATAAAGCAAATTTTTCTGGACATTATCATGCAAGAAAAGTTTATTTTTGGGACCGCGATCACCGCGTAATGATTTTTAAAGGTTGCATTACAAACATTTAACTGTCCCATGTGATCAGCCAGTGCGATTGGAAGTCCATGCTCAATTATTGCCTCCGTAAATAAAACTTCGGCATTTATCACATCCAAAGAATCTGTTTGGGCGCCGAAAAACGTTGAAAGTTTTCCACTTGTATCGCTAGCAACGGCATTAGACTTGTGTTTTTTTGTCCCAAAGTGGTCTTTTACATCGCTAATTCCTCCGTGTCCAATCGAAAAATCTTGTCTGCACAAGGTGCAATTCGCGTAGTTTTCACCCTTTTTTTTTTTTTAATTAATGAAAAACCGTATTTTTTATCACTGCACCCGTAACCCGGAATAGGTTGATGAAAACCGTACGAATTACGGGAAAACCGGAGTAGTTGGCAGGTGCCTCACTAATGCCTTGCATCGTCTATATTAGATATAACGGGCGGGTGCGGGTGGATGGCGGGCGGGTGCAGTTCTGATCAAACGTTACATCGGGTGGATGGCGGATGGTTGACGACTTTCTGATGCGGTTGCGGATGAAATATTTGCCTATCCGCGCATCTCTAGTACTTAGTCAAATAGTAAAAATCTATAAGATAAAAACGTTATTTTTCCAACAGTCTACGTCTGTTTTTCATTTCATATATCCGTTTGTAATGTTGTGTCATGTATCTGTATGTCCATTCACATACAAACATAACATAAAGCAACACAAAAATATAGAAATGATGTACAAATAAGAGTCTATAAGATTACATGTTTTTCCACTGAATAGGTACTACTAGATTATGTCCATTTTCACTTCATGCATACTTCTATAATACTGCGTCATGTATCTGTATGTCCATTCACATACAAACATAACATACAGCTACACAACAAAATATAGAAATTGTGTACAAATAAGAGTCCATGAAATTAAATGTTTTTCCAATGAATGGGTACTCCTAGATTATGTCCATTTTTCACTTCATGCGTCCGTCTATAATACTGCGTCATGCATCTGTATGTTCATTCACATACAAACACAATATGTAAAGTAAAACACAAATTGAGAAATTGTCAAATACCAAGAGTCTATACGTTGAAAACATTTTTTTACAGTGAGTAGGTACTACTAGTTTACATCTGTTTTTCACTTCTATAATGTTGTATCATGTATTTGTATGTCCATTCACATACAAACATAAAACAACACAAAAATATAGAGATTGTGTACTTAGTCAAATAGTAAAAATCTATAAGATAAAAAAGTTATTTTTCCAACAGTCTACGTCTGTTTTTCATTTCATGTATCTGTATGTCCATTCACATACAAACATAACATAAAGCAACACAAAAAATCTAGAAAGTATGTACAAATAAGAGTCTATAAGATTAAATGTTTTTCCAATGAATGGGTAATACTAGATTATATAAATTTTTCACTTCATGCATCTGTCTATAATACTGCGTCATGCATCTGTATGTCCATTTACATACAAACAGACTATGTAAAGTAACACACAAATTGAGAAATTGTCAAATACTAAGAGTCTATACGTTGAAAACATTTTTTTTTGTTTTACAGTGAATAGGTACTACTAGTTTGCATCTGTTTTTCACTTCTATAATGTGTCATGCATTTGTATGTCCATTCACATACAAACATAAAACAACACAAAAATATAGAGATTGTGTACTTAGTCAAATGGTAAAAATCTATAAGATAAAAAAGTTATTTTTCCAACAGTCTACGTCTGTTTTTCATTTCATGTATCTGTATGTCCATTCACATACAAACATAACATAAAGTAATACAAAAAATATAGAAATTATGTACAAATAAGAGTCTATAAGATGAAATGTCTTTCCAATGAATGGGTAATACTAGATTATTTCAATTTTTCACTTCATGCATCTGTCTATAATACTGCATCATGCATCTGTATGTCCATTTACATACAAACAGACTATGTAAAGTAACACACAAATTGAGAAATTGTCAAATACTAAGAGTCTATACGTTGAAAACATTTTTTTTTTACAGTGAATAGGTACTACTAGTTTACATCTGTTTTTCACTT